>NC_136265.1:129949040-130151540 GCF_964187855.1 Myxine glutinosa | reverse complement strand
CCGCTACAGCGGGGGTTAGCCTTGCGGGCCCCATGACAATCATGGTTCCCTGTTTGAGGCAATGTTTTTTTTATGGCCGGATGCCCTTCCTGACGCCAACCCTTGGTGACGCTCTTACGATGCGCAGGGATACGGTGTACCTATTCTAAATTGGGGTACACACTGGGATCATTCATCCCAGCAAGCTGGTACTCAATTTGCCGACCTCAGAAGGATGACAGGCTGAGTCAACCCCCCTGGCGTTAATTCAGCGATCGACCGGGATTCAAACCCAGGATCCTAAGCCGGCACCCTAACCGCGAAGCCAACACCAGGCTTAAATTGTAGGCTGTTAAATAATTGAAGGAACTAAGATAAACCCCTGTGTGTCAGACCTGGTAATCATTCCTTTGTCCCTTATGGCAACACACACATGGAAACACTTAGATAGGCCCTTTAGTGCAACATTAAATAGTTCCCTTCCCTTACAATGACTTTGGAAGAAAACGGGCAGGAAGCCAGATCGAGGCACTGCCGGATGGCCGCCGCCGGCCACACCACCGGCTGGCCTAGCAACATCGGTGACACGAGTTGTAACCCACGCCACAGGGAATGTGTGATTAGTTGGCGCGGAAGGCACGAACCTCCAGCCAATCAGGGCGAGAGGCGCGAAGACGCAACTGAGAAGGAGGTTGTTCATTGGAGGGAAGGCGCTAGAAGGTTCGGTGAACAGCGGGAAGCTACGAGGCGCTGATTGGGGTGCGCACCACAGCTGACGTCACCGGTGAGGTTATAAAAGAACGTGCTGGACGACATTCTTTCTCTTTGCTCTCTCTTCTCTCTTGGCGCTGCACGATCTCTGTGCTTGAAGCTCTTGCCCTTCTTTTTGGTCTCTGCGCTTCTCTTCTTCGTCTTGAGCGGTCCTGGTGGTCGTGGGTTCGCCATCTGCGTGGTGCTTGGAGCGGTGCTCGGAGCTTGGAGTGGTGCGAGTCGCATCGAGGCCGGGTGGAGCGTGCGAGCGAGGAGGCTGGGGTTCCCTCGCGCCGGAGCTTGGAGCCGGACGGGGCCGCGTTGGACGACAGACAGATAAGGCCGCACCCCACAGAACATTACACGACAAGACAATTCTTTTCGTAATCCAGTCCTTTGTTCGTTTCAGAATTGAGGTGTATGGGATCCCAATTTAGGATTATTATTTATTCATCGTCGCGTTTCATTGTTTCGGGGTCAGAATAAATCGTTATTTTTGTACATCGAATTTGATTCCCGTTTTGAGTTAATTCCCCTGCAGGATCGGAGCTGCCGTCGGTTCCCCATAGGTAAGCACCTGCCTCCTCTTCCTCTTCCCTTCTTCCCATGGTTGATAGCAGAATCCGTATTTGTTTGTCGCCTCCATTAAAGCCAATCGGTCTTCGGCGGTCCCTGGTGTTGACTGGAGGGATTCGCACGGATATATATATATCTATATCTATCTATATCTATCTATATATATACATATATATATATATATATATTGTTGCAGACGCGGTTTTAGATGTTATATTGACCGAGCGGTGGTGTATTACCGGGTCCGAACAGTTACTCCCCGATTAGCCCGATTCCACCCGACGTTGACCAGATCGCCCCACAGATATTCAATCGGGAAACCTCTAAAGCGACCGAAAGAGAAGGAAAAGAGAAGAAGAAGACAGAGTACGGAGGAAGAACAGATTTATTATACACACACAAGCAAAAAGAAGAACGACCAAAATTATTTACAAGCAATGGATGGAAAAAAGCAGTCACACAGCGAATCGTTAACTTATTCTATTCAATTTACTTAATCCCAAGACAACGAGTAGGACAGGACGTTCACACTTACACAGGGGATATTGCAGGCAGGTAGGGCTTGAGGTGGATTGCTTGAGAGGGAGGCAAGGTCGGAGGCAGCAGCTCTCAATTCCTCGCGGTTTTTGGCGGGAAAACCCTCCGTCGCGTATCCGCTGCTGTAGACGTCACGCGCTGGTTCGGCACACCTGCTCCTCTTCTTCTGGTGGAGCCGTCTCCCTCCTTTCAGCGCGTCTCTCCAAAGCTGGTTTCCTTGCCGAGTACCTCTCCTCTTTGGCTTGGAGCGTTTCGCATCTCACCGCTCCTCTTGGTGCTGCCTCTTCGCTCATCTCCCAGGTCATCTCGTAAAGCAGTCCCTTACAGTCGCTTTTATAACTCGGGGCGGAATCAAGCCGCCGGCTGTGAGGGCACGCCTACCGGTTCGCTCACCGCGGTGCTGATTGGCCATGCGACCCTCTGGCTCACTCCTCCCCTCTATGACGGGGTGGAGACACGCCTTTCTTCTCCGAGGTTAGCACATGGGCAATGGCGGCTTGCGGGATTGAACACAACTCGCACCCTTTTTAAAGGAACTTTGGAGAGCGGAGATGTTTGGGGAAATTGCAAGGGCCTATGCTTATTTTGTTTGATACAATGCAAAGTCAATCTAGTGGGAAACACATATTTAGCCTACATAGAATAAGGAAATACACTATTTAAAAAGATATATCGTGACCTGCGTGTAAGTTTCATGGAATTAACTAGGAGGACGGCTGCGACCATTATTTACATTAACAGGGTGTTACACATAACAAAACCATACTTTTTACATTCGTTACACTTCCTCCAAAATTGTTACACTTCTCAAATTCGTTACACACTTCTCAAATTCGTTACACACTTCTCAAATTCGTTACACACTTCTCAAAACCGTTACAATATCTATATATATATATATATATATATATATATATATATATATATATATATATACACACACACATACAGACTTCGCATTTAATATGGAATATTTTTTTGTGGGGATGAACTTACTTTTCAAGATGTCTTAGAACCTAAAGTTCATTGGAATTATGTTGAAATTATTCTAGATTTTGTTCGTGTGACCTTTAAAAGAAACAAAAACCACATTTGACATTTCGAAGCAAATAAATTGATCCTTGAAAGTGATGTAAACTGATATCGAACTCAAATCACGGACAGTACTGTGTTAAACTTCTGTGCGTTTTCCAGAAGTATCTCTTTATTTTGCACATTAGCCAAAAATTTTTTTTAACAAAAACAAAAGTTAAATTACGACTGGGATTACGGACAGTAAAATTACAGTTCAGTACTTCCTGTAACCCCCACGAGCATTCAGGAGAGCACGTACACGTCGAGTCATGCTGTTCACGAGATTTGCAGGAATCGCTTGCCATGCAGTGACAATAGTCTGCTGCAATTTACGCACAGATGTCGGCTGCTGGTCCAAGTGGTCGATTTGACGCGTTAATTCTGCCCACAAGTTCTCTATCGGATTCATATCCGGGGACATGGCAGGCCACTCCATATGCTCTACACCACGGTCAGCAAGAAAGTGTTGGATCATGCGAGCACGATGAGGCCGTGCATTGTCATCTTGGAACACAAAGTTTCCTCGAAAGGCTGCACGGGCAAATGGAAGCAATTTCTTCCAGAATGGCCCTGTACTTGAACTGGTTCAGGTTTCCATTCAGAACAACCAGGTCAGTTTTGCCCCCTGCATGAAAAGCAGCCCAAAGGGTCACCCCACCACCTCCAGCTTGGACTCTTGGCACTATACAATCTTTGTTGTAGGCTTCATGCACTTGTTTGCGCACTCGGACGCGGCCATCTTGACGATAGACCAGAAATCTAGACTCGTCACTGAAGATCATGTGATTCCAGTGTCCTGGCTGCCATTGACTGTGCTCTCTGGCCCACTGCAATCGGCGCTGGCGGTGTTGTCTGGTCAGGCGTGGCTTTCTCAGGGGACGCCTGGCACGATAGCCTGCTTGAACCAGTCGTTGGTCGACTAGCCTTCTAGATACAGGCACATTTGTCAGTTGCTGCCACTCAGCCCTAAGCCGATTAGCTGACTTGGTACGGCCATTGCGGACTAACCGGTGCAGCTGGCGATCATCCCTCCTTGTGGTTCTGCGCGGACGTCCTGGCCTCGGTCTTGGAGGAGGGACACCCCTCTGAGCATTTCGTTTCAGGATCTTTGCCACCTGACCTTGAGTGATGCCATACTGCCGAGCAATAGCATGCTGTTTCATGCCAGAATTTCGTAAAGCCACCACTCCATGACAAACAGCATTGTCGAGTTGACGGACCATCTCCAGAGGAAGCGGCAATAACTTTTGGAGACGTGCAGCAGTTGTTTTCCACTAATACAGAACGCAACAACCCTTATATACCCGACTGTGAAGCCAGTCATCAAATATACCTGTCCGTACATTTTGTCACGCCACCTGTGATATAATCCTGTTGTTGACTTCTTGCTGCGACAGACAATCAGTGACATGGTTCTTTTAACAAATAAATCACCAAAGTGTAAAAGAAACTCACCAGATTGATATACTGGGTTAAGAAAGTAAACCCAATTCAAGAAAAAAATATATTCCATATTAAATGCCAAGTCTGTGTGTGTGTATATATATATATATATATATATATATATATATATATATATATATATATATATATATATATATATATATATATATATATATATTGTTGCGAATATGGAATTTGGCCTCCATATCCGCTTGTAAATATTCCCCTATTTCCCCAATACTCCCCAACTATCCCCAATCCCCCATTCCCTAGTCCCATTGTCTGTAAACAACACTCTGTAGAACCGACCTTCCCCTTTTTCCCCCATTAAATGTCGTGCCCAGGTCCACCGCATCTCATGTAGACAACTTTCGGACATCTTGCTAGTTATTCTTAGTCTATGTCAGTTAAGGACTCGTTTCCATTAATTCTGACTCTTCGTTGCACCAGAATGTGATTATATGGCACCAGTAGTGAGTTTAGGACCTTCCCATACCTCTTCCCATCTTCTTCCCCAAACAACAACAACAACTACAACAACAGAGGGGCACGGCGCTGCGCGGGGGAGTGTGCGTCCTCACACCGGCTCGGTTAGCCGCCATTGACGATGCGCTCCGACGGGGTTACCACGAAGGGGCTCCCTGTCAGCCCCTCGTCAAGGGCGGAGCCGGTAACCCCCCCGCACGCACCCAATGAGAAGCAACGAGCCGATTCCATCTGGGGCGGAGCTAACGAGCCGAGGGCGTGTCACTCCCCGCCGGATCTACGCAGCCACTTGCCGGATGTGAGGTGAGATGCGCCCCCAGCTTGGAGAAAGAGAAGTCACTACCTCCGAGCGCTGAGAGACCTCCTGCATCTTTTGGGCCGCGCTATCCTGTCCCTGAGCACAAGGTGCACCTTGTGCTGGCCATCGAATACCCGCTTTCCTTGCCATCAATCCCCGTGTGAGTCAGCCTTTTGTCCCGTTTATCTGTCGTCTGTTGGGGTTAATATAAGAGTGTGTCTAAGTGCCTGTCTTTCTATGATGTCCCTCTTGTAGTTGTAATCTAACCTTCCGCCTTAATATAATCTCCTCCGGAGGTCTTGAGAACCGTATCCCTGGTGTCGTGTCATTTTAATCCCAGCCGTGTGTCTTTTCCTTCATTGATCTAGCGTAGCGCGATTAGTCAACGTTCGGGTATAATCGGGTAACTTGTGCAGACGTGGTCATACCAAACCGCTCGGTAAACTAACATCCACCACCGCGTCTGTAACAATTGGTGTCGAGGAGTGGAATTCGAACCCGGGACTAAATTTATTAGGCCCAAATTTGTAGTAGAATCGATTCGGAGCGCGTTTCCCGCGCGAAATTATAACGGCGAAATTTGAATTTGTTATACGAAAATAAAAACCCGAATTTTGAAAGTCGCGCTATGGCAGACCAAGACAGCTGGGGTCCGGTAGAGGAGAGTGAGGCAGGGTCGGTCCAGGACCAAATTGAGGGACGCGAGGAGAGCGAAGCAGTGAGGGTAGCAGGTTCGCAAAATAGCGCCGTCACGCACGAAGTAGCGGGCGCGCAAAATGGCGCCTCGCAGATGGCCACGGCGTCCACGCCCGCGACCGTGGCAGCGCCCCTGGTGGATTTGAACCTTTTTTTTCTACAAATGAAGGCCCTTATGGCCCAGAATAGTGAGCAAATGAGGGCTAATAGTGAGCGATTGGAGGGCCAAATGGGGGTAATGAGGGACGAAGCGAGGGCTCGGAGTGAGCAATTGGGGGTAATGGGAAACCAAATGGGGGTAATGGGGAACCGGATGGATGCTCAGGGTGAGCGATTAGAGCGCCAAATGGGGGTAATGAGGGACGAAGCGAGGGGTACCGGTGAGGGGTTAGACAATAATTTTAAGGAGTTAGACAAGAAATTTGGGAAGTTAGACAATAATTTTGAGGGGTTAGACAACGGGATAAAAGAGGTGAGAAATGGGTTAATAGGGTTAGAAAACAGTATGGAAGGCAAATTGAGGGACATGAGGGACCAAGCGGAAAGGGAAGTTAACCAAATGGGGCAGCAGATAGAGGGGGTCAGAATGGGGGTAGAAGCCAAACTGGATGCTCACAGGGAGGAAATGGAGCAGATGAGGGTGGCATCTGGGCAGGAGATGCAAGTGATGGGAGAGGAGATCAGGAGAGGAGTGAGTGAGGAGGTCGGAGGAGTGCGCGAGGAGGTGAGGCACTGTAAGGAGCGCATGGAGAAGGAGGTGAGAAAGGGGACTGTAAAGTTACAAGGGGGCATAGAGGACCTGACGAAGGAGGTGGAGCAGCTGACGGTGGGACAGACGGAGTTAGTGGAGCAGGTTCAAAGGAACACTGCGGTATTAGGAGGTTTAAAAGCGACACAAAATGACCTAAAAAATGACTTGGTAGCGACGAAGAGGGAATGTCAGATGGTACGTGAGGGACTGACAACGAGGTTGGACGAGGTGATAGAGGTAATGGAGACGAAGGACCGGCAGGTGAGGACGCACCTGGAAACGGTCAAGGTAGCCTTAGAGGATGAGCTTGAGGAGACGTACCGGGGAATAAAAGAGGTGAAGCAGAAATTAGAAGAAGTGGAAGAAGGGGTGAGCGAAATTAAGAAGCGACGGATAGAGGATAAGAAAGAGATAAAAGAGGAGATAAAAGAATTGGTCCGAAGTCTGTGTCTGGATCGTGATGATGTGCTCATTAACCGGATGAGGGATTCGCAGGTGATGGAGGAGAAGCGAAGAGGAAGAGGACCCGGTGTAAGTGGTGACCAATATGGTCGTGCGTATGATGCGCCAGGTGATTTAAGCAGCTTGGGGGTCGAGATGGACCCGGGTGTTCGTGAGAGGCCGTTGGTGAAGTGTGCGACAGGTCTGGTGTGCGAAAAAGGAGGTGTGCGAGAAAGTCCGACTCTGGGGTGTGTGAGGAAAAAGTGCGTGCCAAGGAGTGAGGGTGCTGGCGAGAGTGAGTCGGTCGTAGCGCGGGTGCGAGGGGGCACATGGAAGCGCGGTGTGGTGAGTGTTACAGAGGGTGTAACGGGAGAGTGTGCGCGAGAAAGGTGTGTGACGGACAGGTGCATGAGGAAAGAGTGCGCTGTCAAGAGTAAGGGTGAGTGCGCTGTCAAGAATGGAGGTGAGAGTAGTGAGAGTGACAAGGAGAGTGAGTTGGTTGTGACAGGTGAGCGAGGATGTACACCTGGGATGGAAGGATGCACACCTGGAATGGTAGAGCGTGAGTGGGAATGCACGCTGGAGTTGGTGGTGAGGCACGTGGTTGGGTGTGCGAATGAGAGCACACCTGTGGTTGTCACAGAGGAGGTGACAGAGGAGGTGACAGAAGAGGGGGCGCGAAGAGGTGTGTTGGTGAGGTGTGCGACCAACGAATGTGTGCCAAAGTGTTCGGTGGTCAGGTGTGTGACCAAGGCTGTGAGTGGAATGAGAGTACCTGGGTGTGTAAGGAAAGGTACGAGGAGCATGGAGACGGCTGGATGTAGGAGCACGAAAGGGGTAGCGTATGCGTGTAAGAACCCAGGTGAAGCATCGACGGTAACCAGGTTAGAGGTTAGGTCGACTTTTAGCCGAAGCGGGCCCTCGGTGCGTGCCGGGCCTCGCTTTGAACGGCCGCGTCCGTGCTCCACTAGGCGGAGCGGGCAGCTGGATAGGAAGGGTCGTCATGGCGACCACTTTTTGGTGAGACGTGCCGGCAGGTCGAGAGCGGGACATTGGATGGCTCCGTGCCGAGATGGTGCGTGGGATCTCGGCACGGGTAAGCCCCCGTCCCTGCACCGAATGCCGGACGCATCCAGCCGCTGGCACGGAACAACCTGCATTCATGGCTTGGCTTTACGAAGCCGGGCTTTGGACGGGAATTGGCGCACCGAGAGGCATTAGTGAGTAGACTGGGTGATGAGGTTAGTGTTTTGGACCCAAAATTAGAGAAAAACAAAATTTGATGATTGGCAAAGGATTGGCAGTAGTGATTGGCAGATGATGAGTAGGATTGGCAAATTTTTAATTTGTTGAAATTTGATGTGCAAAATTGGTAGTGAGCGATGGGCCCGGTGGGTAAGGCTGGCATCCCTGCCACCCTTCCCATGTGGGGCAAATGCGCAATAGATTATGGGGTGTATGGCAGTGAAAACTAGCCCGGGTGGGTTAGGTTATATTGATAGGGATCTAGCGAAGATGACATTAGGTAACGTTAAGTTTAGTTAGTGACTGATACCTGTAGTGGGGACGCAGGTAGATTAGTATGGATGATAATGACGTGGGAGCGCAATAGTTTAAAGGGACGACTGGGAAGCGCAAGTTTTAGAAGGGAGTAGTTAGCTGAGATGATGCTGTGTGTGTGAGAATTGAACAGGTGTGATTGCACAGGTGTGCAACTGGACAGGTGTGTGGAACAGTGTGTGAGTAGTGAGTGTGTGGATCAGCGCGAATGCGCTTGGGGAGAGAAGGGTGCAGGTGGCACCAGGTGTGAGAGCACAGGTGTGCAAGTGCAGGTGTGTGGAGTAGTTGGAGTAAGTGGTACGGAGTGGTGTGCATGGTGCGAAGGTGTGAATGGGGGAAGAGTGGACCCCCATCACGGATACCCGGGGCGGGTAGTGTAAGTGTTAGGTAGAGGGTACAGGTAAATTGTGGTTGGATATTGGCATTTGTGGTGCGGTTGCAGAATGGTGTTGTGGATGGGTGCATTAGTGTTGTGGAAATGGCTGGGCGTGTAGCCTGTTAGTGTGTGTAGTTGGTTGGGCACTCCACCACTGTGAGGATGTCGGCCAGGTGAGGCCGCAGGTGGGCTCTGGGAGCCGGTAGAGTTGTGGATGGGGCCCGAGGATCCGGAGGATGGACCCGGGTAGCCCAGTGCCAGAGAGGGCACCGAGTGGGGAGAGCGCCAGAGGGCCTTCCCCAGGTAGTTAGGTTAGGGTAAGGAGCAGGTAAGCTCGGAGGCAACTGCAGTGGTGGAGGTGTGCAGGTGGGTAGACCCACTGGGAGAGGTACACGCCACAGCCCAGAAATTGTGCGAGGGCACCGGGAGATGAATCGGGGGAGTGAGACCCCAAATTGAAAAGCACCACAGTTTGGCCAATGGGAATTGGTTTTTAGAACCCATAGTGTAAGAGGGCCAATGGTTTGGCCGGAGAAAGACCCCGGGTAGTGTAAAGTTGTTAAAGTCATTTAGGAAATAGTTAGGATTGATGAACCTGTCGCACCATACGCAGCCACTTACCTGTGGTGATGATGATGACTCCACACCTGTGTTTTCTTTGTCTTGGTGCAGGAAATGAGAATTGCTGTGAGGATTTGTGAGACGCATCACGACGTGGATGAGACATTGGGGTGATTCCATCTCTCCCTCCCTAGGAGGGACTGATGATGAATTGGTGATAGCAAATTATGATGTTGAGTTGGAGATGGCAAATTTTGATGAGAGTTGAAAATGGCAAATTTGATTGGTTAGGAGGGAGAGAAGACGAATTTGGTTTATGGGAGGAACGGGGAAGACAGTAGGGATGTTTGTTGATTTGTAAAGTAGATGTTTATGGGTAGTGTTGTGTTTTGTGGATACAGTAAGGGGTAAGGGAGGGGCCATGTAGGTTACCTGGTGGGGGGGGGGGCGTACGATAGGAACGTACCTGTCTCACCTGGTTCCCATGTGCCCCCAGTGTGCATCATCTTGTATTGCGTGCACTTTTGCGCCCTTACCACCTTACTCACTTGTCTTCTTCTTTTGTCTCCCACCTCCGAGGATCTGGCTTTGGGGTAGAGAGAGAGGAGAGAGAGGTGCTGGCTCCGCAGTTGTGGGCCTGCACTTTCGCTGCTTGCTGCTTGGATCGATACACCATATGGACCGCAATGTTTGTGGCCACCCACAATGGACCGCAGTTCTTTTGCGGCCAAGCACCACCCGTGGAAGGACCTATGGGTCAACGTGGCACCGATGCCAAACAGGTGAACCACTCTTAGTTGGCCCCCTGGCGGCCACAATACAGAAATGGACGCGGTTGGCGCCTTTCTTGATTTTTTAAAGAAGTAAGAAGGCCAAGTGCACCACATGAAGGCAAGACCAGCGGCAGAACATCGGCCGGCTGCGACACCACCGGTGATTTATAAACACTTTATTGGTGCACCGGATGGTGCTCACTGTGTGATGGGGTGGTGCTTTTCGTGCTGGGAAAGGGTGCTCTGCACGTTATTAAAGGCCGTAGGCCACAGAGCACTCGTGGGTTGGTGTATCGATGCTGGCATGCGTGCTCTCTCTATGCATAACATCTGCATGTGTCCCTCCAAAGACAGGTCCTGGATCGTAGTGTAAATAGCAGCGTAGTCTTGTAAATAATGCTCCCTACCGGCTGTATGTTTAGTTTGCGAATTCTTTCCGCAATTCGGTTATCCTGTGGGTGTGTTTCTGTGAGGAGAAGGGTGCAACGTCGCAGGGGGACATATTTACTCATTTGTGAACATCTGTAAAACTGTCGCACTCAGGGTAGAGTTAATAGTAGAGGGAACTACATCTGCGTGCCACACTAAAGTAGGTAAAAATTTATCGGGTCGGGACGCCCCGAGGGTAGAGAAGGGTGCAATGTTGCGAATATGGAATTTGGCCTCCATATCCGCTTGTAAATATTCCCCTATTTCCCCAATACTCCCCAACTATCCCCAATCCCCCATTCCCTAGTCCCATTGTCTGTAAACAACACTCTGTAGAACCGACCTTCCCCTTTTTCCCCCATTAAATGTCGTGCCCAGGTCCACCGCATCTCATGTAGACAACTTTCGGACATCTTGCTAGTTATTCTTAGTCTATGTCAGTTAAGGACTCGTTTCCATTAATTCTGACTCTTCGTTGCACCAGAATGTGATTATATGGCACCAGTAGTGAGTTTAGGACCTTCCCATACCTCTTCCCATCTTCTTCCCCAAACAACAACAACAACTACAACAACAGAGGGGCACGGCGCTGCGCGGGGGAGTGTGCGTCCTCACACCGGCTCGGTTAGCCGCCATTGACGATGCGCTCCGACGGGGTTACCACGAAGGGGCTCCCTGTCAGCCCCTCGTCAAGGGCGGAGCCGGTAACCCCCCCGCACGCACCCAATGAGAAGCAACGAGCCGATTCCATCTGGGGCGGAGCTAACGAGCCGAGGGCGTGTCACTCCCCGCCGGATCTACGCAGCCACTTGCCGGATGTGAGGTGAGATGCGCCCCCAGCTTGGAGAAAGAGAAGTCACTACCTCCGAGCGCTGAGAGACCTCCTGCATCTTTTGGGCCGCGCTATCCTGTCCCTGAGCACAAGGTGCACCTTGTGCTGGCCATCGAATACCCGCTTTCCTTGCCATCAATCCCCGTGTGAGTCAGCCTTTTGTCCCGTTTATCTGTCGTCTGTTGGGGTTAATATAAGAGTGTGTCTAAGTGCCTGTCTTTCTATGATGTCCCTCTTGTAGTTGTAATCTAACCTTCCGCCTTTATATAATCTCCTCCGGAGGTCTTGAGAACCGTATCCCTGGTGTCGTGTCATTTTAATCCCAGCCGTGTGTCTTTTCCTTCATTGATCTAGCGTAGCGTGATTAGTCAACGTTCGGGTATAATCGGGTAACTTGTTACCACGAAGACGCATCGGCACGTGGTCATACCAAACCGCTCGGTAAACTAACATCCACCACCGCGTCTGTAACAATATATATATATATATATACACATACACACATACTAGCAAAAGTAGCCGGGTAACAATGAGTCGATTCCTGACGGGAATATGATATCCGCAATCTGCGTCCACCATCTCGAGCAGGGGTTCTTAACCTTCTTCCCTACTTGCACCCCTTGCAAGGCACCAAGTAGTTCTCGCACCCCTGTCCCCACTGTCATGAAAGAATAATAAAATTATCATGGCTATCAATAACAGATTCATCATAGTTTTAAATTTATTTATATTTTACAAATTTACATATTTGGCAACTAAATGATTCATTACAATACCAAGGTAACTTCAAATTAGTATTCCATTTGCTCGTACTTTGCATGGTGTGTTGCAAGAAATTGTGCTTGTGCACCAAGCTCAGTGACTTCCTTGCTGTTGTTTGTTCTCTATGATGGTATGGAACCTCGGCGTCTTGGAGCTGAGTGCTATTCGCATGCCGTGCTGAGCATCCAACCGATTTCTGCACTTGGTTTTGATATGAAGCAGACACGAAAATCCAGTTTCACACAGATACGTGGTCGCAAAAGGCACTAGCACAGCGAGAGCCTTCCTAGCTCCTCCGGGAAATGTTTCCAGCTGAGACGCCCAAAAGTGCTCCAGATGTCCCTCGGTGAACTCCATTTGGATTCCATGGTTGCTTCTCAAATCGATGAGATCTTCTTTGACGTCACTGTCATCATCAATATCCTCCAAATTTATCCGGAAAGGGTGCCTGATCCAGTTATCACACGCTTGCAGCTCTGCACCCGAGAAGTAACCATGGAATGAAGTTTGCAGCATTTGAAGATTTTCAATAATAGTTGAAAGCCAGGTTGCAAGGAAGCATCCTCAGTGACTGTTCCTTCAAGGGATGGACAATTCACCAAATTTCCCTTCGTTACACGCCTAATCCATAAAACAAGTTTTTCTTTGAATGCAACCAGCTTCTCGCTTGCAGTCACAATGGTGAGCCCCTTTCCATGCAGAGAGCGATTGAGCTCATCGAGTGCTGTGAACACATCAGCCAAATAGGCAAGCATCTGAACAAACTCAGGAGAATCAAAATATTCAGCTATGTCTTGTCGCTGTTCATGGAGAAACTGCTGAATTTCCTCTCGCAATTCAAACACAAGGGATAATACACGACCACGTGATAAGCATCTCACTTCTGTGTGATACAAAAGCACAGTATGTTCTTGACCCATTTCTTCGCAAAACAACTGAAACAGTCGATGATTCAAAGCTCAACCACGAATCATGTTCACTATTTTCACACAAACATCCAAAGGAGGAAGGGGAGGGGGGAGGCAGGAGAGGAAGGGGTTCAGATATATGCTGGTGGGTGAATGTGGCTCACGTTTGAGGTAAGCGTGATGCCGATCAGGAAGATGAAGAAGCCGTACTACCAAATTCATACACTTCTGGAACTCCAAAAAACGAACTTTTTTTTTTTTTCAAAATGTTTTATATTTTTGCCTAAAACACTCCCAGGCACTCACTGATGAACCTCTGAAAGTTTGACGAAGATCCGTTCAGCCATCTCAGAAAAATGGCGAGCCACACAAAGAGACATCTCTCTTATATAGTAGATAATTAATTGATATATTAATTATAATAACTAGGGCATGCCCGTACTATATATATGCCCGTACTATATATCTATCTAAAATTATATCCCCCCCCTCTATTTACATGAAATGGTTTGGTCCATTCGCAACGCCAAAGCGAACGGCGAACGGCTTGCGAGTACAGTGACAATCCCCCCCCTCTATTTACATGAAATGGTTTCGTCCATTCGCAACGACCACAGAACCCCCCCCTCTATTTACATGGAATGGTTTGGTCCATTCGCAACGCCGGCACACGCGATCGTTCGCTGCTCTCTGATTGGTTGAATCGTTTTTTGGACATAGCTCGGTAAGTAATTGTCCGATTAATATGAAACCTTGAAAAGGCACATCCTCGGGTCCCCAGCAATATACCTGGCAAGTTAAAAGTATATCGGACCCGTGGTTGTCGAGAAACAGCGGTCACAGACAAACAAACGTACAGACAGAGATTACTGGAATTATAGATAGACTAGGGCATTGCCCGTACTATATCTATATCTAAAATTATATCCCCCCCCCTCTATTTACATGAAATGGTTTGGTCCAAAGCGAACGGCTTGTGAGTACAGTGACAATCCCCCCCCTCTATTTACATGAAATGGTTTGGTCCAAAGCGAACGGCTTCCGGAGTTTGGTAAAGAAATCGCCATCGCGTGCACAAACGCGCAGGAAAGCGAATGAATCGCAAATTCGTTTTTATTAGTTTTAAAACATAGTTTAACGCCAACATAGTTTGCAAACGTGAAATAAATGAATACGCTCTCAAATGTGCCATCCGAGGCAGAGTGTGTCCGCCACGTTCGGCACACGCGATAGTTCGCTGCTCTCTGATTGGTTGAATCGTTTTTTGGACATAGCTCGGTAAGTAATTGTCCGATTAATATGAAACCTTGAAAAGGCACATCCTCGGGTCCCCAGCAATATACCTGGCAAGTTAAAAGTATATCGGACCCGTGGTTGTCGAGAAACAGCGGTCACAGACAAACAGACGTACAGACGTACAAACGTACAAACGTACAGACAGAGATTACTGGAATTATAGATAGATAATCTATAAATTATATATATTGTACACCGCACCTTTCCTATGCCATCTCCAGGCATTGCAAATCGTCATTGCTGGGCACCGAAGGGGGCTCGGCAGTGACGCACGCTGAAAGGGAGTACTCAATTTTCACTCTGGTTGTTTGTTTTGTTTGTTTTCTTGCTTTCTTGTTTGTTTTCTTGCTTTCTTGTTTGTTTTCTTGCTTTCTTGTTTGTTTTCTTGCTTTCTTGTTTGTTTGTCCAGGCGATATCTCAGCCATCCTTTGAGCTAGGAAGCTGAAATTTCGGCACAGTAGTGAGCAAGTCCTTTGTCAAAAACGGTATTTTTTGTTTTTTGATTAATCAATTAATTGAGTTATTTAATTATTAGCGATTAATTAAGTACTTATTTAATTAATCAAATTTCCTTTCTCTTCTGACCATTAACTCAGGCACCTTTTGAGTTCGGAAGCTGATATTTGGACATGCCAATGACCAGGTGATTTGGCTGCAAAGGCTATTTTTGATTTATTAATTAATCAATTAATCAAACTAATCGATTAATTATTTAATTATTCGGTGAATGACTAAATGTTTTTTTTTTAAAGTTACAGATTCTGATGAAATGGTGGTGGTTTATGTGTTCTATGACTGAATTGATTAATAATTTAATTTTTTAATGATTATTATTTATTTATTTTCATTATTAATCATTTATTTATTTTCTTTCTCATTTGGCCAATATCTCGGGCACCTTTTGAGCTCGGAAGCTAATATTTGGACATGACATTGACCAAGTGATGTGGCTATCAAGGATATTTTTGATTTATTGATTAATAATTTAATCGATTAATTATTTAATTATTCGATTAATTACTTTTAAAAAAAAAATCAGTTACACATTCTGATGAAAGGGTGGTGGTTTATGTGTTCTGTGACCGAATTGATTAATAATTTAATTTTGTAATGATTATTATTTATTTATTTTCATTAATCATTTATTTATTTTCTTTCTCATTTGGCCAATATCTCAGGCACCTTTTGAGCTGGGAAGCTAATATTTGGACATGACATTGACCAAGTGATGTGGCTATCAAGGATATTTTTGATTTATTGATTAATAATTTAATCGATTAATTATTTATTGATTAATCGATTAATTAATTATTGATAATTCAATTAATTATTAAAGTTTTTCTTAATGAGTTATTTAATTAAATTTCTAAAAGATACATCTTCGGATGAAGCACTAGTGGTTTAGTTATGCTATTAGCCAATTGATTCAGAAAATATTTTGTGATAATCTTTTATTGATTTTAATTATACAATTAATCAATCAGTGTACACCTCTCCCTCCCAATGCAGCCTCTGAGCTGCACTGCGGTCTTGCCGGGCGCCAGAGGCGCCCCGGCAATGCCGCGCTGTAGGATATTTAATTATTTGGCATGGGGGCGGTGTACTTTGAATGTATCTTTACTTGTACGATAATATAATTATTATTATATAATTAATAATACAATAATTAATTAATATTGGGATATTAAAACCAAGAAACAGTATATAGCCAAACCAAGTTTACATACTTAAAAACAGTCACAGGAGATCTCACTACGGTGCATGTCAACACTCCTACTCGCAGGCCAGTCTACACCCCATGCTGGAACTACAGGAAATAACTCCAATACCTTTTTGCCGACTAGTTATACATGAATCCGCCACCACGATAACTCCGCCCCATCGCCGACGAGCACATACATGTATTCGCCTCTTATCTCTCGTTCTCCTTTGCACGCTACAAAACGTAATACACCCACTCTATTACATCAGCTCTTGTTTCAGAGCATAATATTTATTTATGTGGTCAATTGCATCATAAAAGTGACAAATTAAATATAATTTTTCTCCACATCCAAAAGATCAACCATGTTTGAGTACAACAAACTCGCACCCCTAACAGACCTGTCTCGCACCCCCTAGAGCACCCCTGGTTAAGAACCCCTGATCTAGAGCGAATTTTAAAAATAGATCGCAGGTACAGTGGACTCTGATGCAGTGGAGTGACACCCTATCCCATGGAAGATACACTCAGAAAATTCTTACGAAGTACCAAGCTATGCTTCTGCAAATTCAGCACTTTCAGAGATATAAAGGTGCAAAGTTTTTCGTGTTTTGCAAGATGGTGCCCATGCCACCTGACCGAACCTATGACATCATAATTATCATTAAAAAAAAAATTGATACAGGTGGAGTTGCACCTCTGTTGAAAAATTCCTGTCAAACGGACCAACGATTCCAGAGTAAAATCATACTTATTCTGTGCGGACAAACAAACAAACAGACAAATGGACTTAAATGCAATAACCTCTCCTCTGGCGAGGGTAATGAAAGGTGAGGTTAAAAACTAAATTTCCTAAATGAGGGACCCTCACTGCAGACAAGGGGAAAAGATAAATAAAAATAAATAATGTTGGTAAATAAATAATAAATAAAAACTTAGCTCTGTCCACAACGCAGAGCTAAGTGGTCGTCACCTCGAACCACCGTGCGGGAAAACTAACAATGGTGCAGAGTCGGTCTCCACAGCGTCAGTCACATACATGAAGTAATTCGGGCAGACGCTCCTTCAACAAACCACTCGATCCGAAGCGCTAAGAGTCCCATGAACTGTCGCCCCACCTTCTCCTCACAGTGAAACCGACCACGAAGGCGAACACTGCTCTCTCAGCACCAGTGAACCCGAGACAACAGCGCCCACTCAAGCCAAGAACCAGAGCGAGAGACAAGGTTGCGACCGCTTGCCACGCACGCCAGGATCAGAGAGAGAAAATGTCGTCTGCTGTTGCTTTTCCTCGGAGCGTCACAATGATGTCATCCTTTTGACCAATCGGCCAGTGCCGTCGAATCGTCCCAACCAATCGTCCTTCAGGGCGTGGACTCACGACCATTCTTGGCGCCAATGACAAAGGTCGAGGCATGGCCTCCCCGTCACGAGTTGTAGTCTAATCTCTCGAGAATGTTCGGATGACGGCGCGAGGCGGGGTTTACTGGCCCGATCGGCAAATGTGCTGGGTTTTTGTTAGCCCTGACGGCATTGGTTGTGAATGGAGCGTTTGTGGCATGCCTTTTTATTTGTAATAAAGACAGAGGGAAGATCACAAGGGGAAATTTACACACTGGAATTTATCTTTAAGCTCAATAATTGATAAGCACAAAACCACGCCCCTTATGGCGACATGCAAACGCTCTTACCCAGACAGTCGGTCTAATTAGGTACATCGAGATCCTTCTACGCGACACTCTGAGCATGCTAAACATACACAATTCTAAATTCCCTAAGGTATTTCATCCCTGCCTTCACAAACGTAACCCCTACGACAATAAACGTAATAACACAGCATAATTTTCAAATAATGACCACTCAATTGCCACTGTGCAACAAAATTATGATGTCACTTCAAAATACACTTATGGTTTAGTTTTGGTAGAATAAAGTACAATGCCCCAAATTAAAGCTTATAAACGGGGAGGAACAGATAATAATCACAACGGTCTAACCAGAGGGGCCTCAAAATGAATGTCACTGGTTAGATCTCAACCTTTAGGGTGACCATCCTCAATAAGGTGACCATCCCCCACCAGGGCAACGTACACAACTGCCATGCAGACTTCACCGTGCTGTTTAACCCTCCGGGGATCTTTGCCTGGACGAGGGTTAACCGTGACCATCACCGCCGCGCCTCAGCACATTGCACCATTCCTGTGTGTTTTATATTTCACGGCGATGGCCCCGCTTCACACAGGGGTGACAAAGGCATCATTGGCTTGAGGTTGCTGAATGAACCTCCAAAGATCTCCTCATCCTCACAACAAGGTGAGTTGTTTTGCTTTGTGATCGTACTGCTTTGAGCTCCCAAGGTTAATCACAAAGAAACTTTCTACCGTCAGATTTTTAACCACGGTATACCTGAAAATGGGTTTTATACCGTGATGGTGATGAAGTGGTTATTTGGCCCATTATTGTTGTGTTGCACTCCAGAGTTAATTTATTTACGAACCCAAGGTAATTTCTTCACTACACCTTCACTCCTTGACACTTTAGACCCTTTCCACCCATTATACCCCTTAAACTACACACCTGAGACCTTTTAAACCCCTAAGACCTCTTTCGACACTTTATGCCCCTGAGAGCCCTTTGACCCTTTACACCCCCTGAGATCCCTTTGACCATTTACACCCCTTAAGACCACTTTGACCCTTTACACCCATTATACCTCTTTAGACCCATTACTCTCTTTAGACCCTTTACACTCCTTAGACCTCTTTGACCATTTACACCCCTTAGAACCCTTCAAACATATACACTCCTTCGAACACCGATTGGCTCCTTTTAGCCCTTTCCACACCTTAGAACCTTTCCACCCATGAGACCCTTCCCACTGCTTATAGCCCTTTAGACCCCTTACACAACACACATAAGACCCTTAAAACGCCTTAGACCTCTTTTGACCCTTTATGCCCCTCAGAGCGCTTTGACCCTTTACACCTCTTCAACCAATTCAACCCTTTACACCCTTTACACCCCTTAGATCCCTTTGACCCTACACACTCCCTTAGAAACTTCCCACCCCTTTGACCATTTGCACCCTATGAGACCTCTTACACCCATTACACTCCTGAGACCCTTTATACCTATTGGACCCCTTCATCACTTTACACCCCCTTAGAACACCTTTAGACCCCTTTTTAACTCTCCACACACCTTATACCTCTTTAGACCCCTTACTCTCCTGAGACCCATTTAGACCATATACACCCCTAAGACCTCTTTGACCATATACACCCCTAAGACCTCTTTGACCATTTACACCCCTTTGACCATTTAGACCCCTCAGACCCCTTTCCATCCCCCTTAGACTCTCTCATCCCTCCCACCTCTCTCCCACTCATCTCTCCTCCTCCCTCCCCCCTCCCCTCTTTCGTTCTCTTTCTCTCTCTCTCTCTGACCTCTCTCGCTCTGACCTCTCTCTCACCTCTTTCTCACACATCTCTCTCTCTCGCCCCCGGCAGGCCATTTTGTGTTGGGCGTGGCAAGATGGCGTGCACTCGTGTTCGTGTGCTGTAGCTCTGTGCTTCCCTTAGACTCTCTCATCCCTCCCACCTCTCTCCCACTCATCTCTCCTCCTCCCTCCCCCCTCCCCCCTCCCCTCTTTCTTTCTCTTTCTCTCTCTCTCTCTGACCTCTCTGACCTCTCTCTCTCTCTGACCTCTCTATCACCTCTTTCTCACACATCTCTCTCTCTCTCGCCCCCGGCAGGCCATTTTGTGTTGGGCGTGGCAAGATGGCGTGCACTCGTGTTCGTGTGCTGTAGCTCTGTGCTTGTGTTGGTTTTCTCCCCCCATTCATTTTTCCCCATCGTGCCTTTGTCGTGTCCTTCTTTACCACCTGTCCCTCTTTCCCTCCCTTGAGACAGAGAGAGTGAGAGAAGAGCCCAAAGGTGAGAGCAGTTCGGTTCAGTTTACCTGCTCCGTCGGTGCTGTTTACCTTACTCACGTAGTGAGAACTTTATTATTTATCGATTTTATTTATTTCGTGTCCTTTCCACCTGGTCAAAGTGGAAAGGTGAGACATCGCCGTTATGGCGAGTGTTCGTGCACGGCAGGAAGGGTTTGAAACCCTAACAAGGAAACATGCCTTCGTGTGTGTCCCTGCCGAAGGTGTTCCTACCGAGGACATTATCCTAGCTGTCGGGAATGTTATCGGCGATCAAAATGTCCGCGCCGCGTCCCGGTTGAACCAAAAGTTTGTTGTCTTCGTGTCGGACGAGAAGTTGGTACACGATGTGGTTAGTACCGGTTTAACATTGAAAGGTGGGCAGTTCGTCATGGTTTCCCCGATGGACACACCGGCGATTAAGGTAATTATTTCAAATGTCGCTCCGTTTATCACCGACGATAAACTAATGGCTGTTCTGTCCCGGTAAGGAACTGTTTCACGAATCTCAACGATTCCCCTGGGATGTCGGGATGAACGAGTGAAACGTTATGAGTTTCCGGAGGCAAGTATTCATGCCTCATGGTGCTTCCTGATCGCGGCGACGACACCGGACCGAAAATTTCGTTTAAAACTTCGGTAAATGATCGTCAATATCAAATGTACGCTTCGTCAGGCACCTTAACGTGCTTCCTTTGTCGAGCCTTCGGACACGTTAAAAGGTTTTGTCCCAAAGCATCTTGTACGAAGTGCGGCAAATTGGGACACACCGATGCGGGCTGTAAAAAAGAAAATGCCCGACCGTGGTTCCTCACGCCCCGACCGTGCTTCCTCACTCCCCGACCGTGCTTCCTCACGCCCCGACCGTGCTTCCTCACGCCCCGACCGTGCTTCCCGACGCTCAAACTGTGCTTCCCGAAGCCGCGGTGCTACCTGAAGCCCCGACTGTGCTTCCCGACGCCCCGACTGTGCTTCCCGAGGTCCCGACCGTGCTTCCCGAGGTCCCGACCGTGCTTCCCGAAGCCCCGACCGTGCTTCCCGACGCCCCGACCGTGCTTCCCGACGCCCCGACCGTGCTTCCCGACGCCCCGACCGTGCTTCCCGACGCCCCGACCGTGCTTCCCGACGCCCCGACCGTGCTTCCCGACGCCCCGACCGTGCTTCCCGACGCCCCGACCGTGCTTCCCGACGCCACGACCGTGCTTCCCGACGTCCCTACCGTGCTTCCCGACGCCCCGACCGTGCTTCCTGACGCCCCGACCGTGCTTCCCGACGCCCCGACCGTGCTTCCCAACGCCCCGACCGTGCTTCCCGACGCCCCGGTGCTTCCGAACCCAGTGAGATGGCACTTGGTGATGCTAGTACTGCGAGCGAACCCATGAATGAAGAACTTGCCCTACAGACCAAAAAACGAAAAGCACCACTAACAAATAGCCCCGATGGTACGATAAAGAAGGCTGTCTTGGGCAGAGACACTGTCTCTGCAAAAGAGGGCAAAACGTCTACAGCAAACGAAAATATCGAACACCAAAGTGGAACAAGCGTTACGCCTAAGTCCCCCGTCGGTGAAGTGATGTGAGTTGACAAAGTGGAAGACGCAAAGCGGCCATCTTGGATTTTGATGTGGCAACCCAATTTTCAATAGCGTTCTCCCTTATGCGTAGATACACCCACACACCAGATTAGAAGTTAGTAGTTCGTTTATATTTCAAGATATTTCGCTCACAAGGTTCAGACATGTATATGGTGGCGGCCATCTTGGATTTTGACGTGGCGACTCAATTTTCAATAGCGTTCTCCCTTATGCGTAGATACACCCACACACCAGATTAGAAGTTAGTAGTTCGTTTATATTTCAAGATATTTCGCTCACAAGGTTCAGACATGTATATGGTGGTGGCCATCTTGGATTTTGACGTGGCGACCCAATTTTCAATAGCGTTCTTCCTTATGCGTAGATACACCCACACACCAGATTAGAAGTTAGTAGTTCGTTTATTTTTCAAGATATTTCGCTCACAAGGTTCAGACATGTATATGGTGGCGGCCATCTTGGATTTTGATGTGGCGACCCAATTTTCAATGGCGTTCTTCCTTATGCGTAGATACACCAACACACCAGATTAGAAGTTAGTAGTTCGTTTATTTTTCAAGATATTTCGCTCAAGGTTCAGACATACATGGCGGTGGCCATCTTGGATTTTGACGTGGGTTGCACCCACACACCAAGTTAGAATTCGGTCCTTCGCTTGCGCATGCCTGCACGCATGGACGGACGCATGGACAGATGCACGCACGGACAGACGCACGCACGCACGGAGGGGAAAACCATAGTCCCCCTTTCGCTCCGCGGTGCGACGGGGGACAAAAAAGGACATTACTGATTTCCCAGGTTCTGAAAATGAAGCCTGCATTGAACCAAACACTGCAGCCATTTTTGAGCCTGAAAGCGAAGCCCTACTGGTCCCCCCTCAAGTAACTGAGCGGACTGGGAAATCGTAACTCCGGCTACGCAGAGATCTGCAGCCATTTTCCAAACCATACAAAAAGAAAGCTAGCACCAGTCTGCTCGTGAGTGTGGACCAGAGCATCCAATTAAACCCCAGGAGATGCCTCCAGAGGAGCTCGTGAGAGCCGCAAGTAAGGCCCAAGATCCAGGTGGGACATTATCAGACTTGTCAGAGTCTGAGGACGAGGTGGAAATGACTGAGCTTTCACAGTCATCAGCATCTCAGTCACATATACCCCCCAAACTCATCGTGTCGTTTCTAGCTGAAACGTACAGACAACGTAACATAATCATTAAAGACTATTTTGATGATTTGTGTGCATTCATACATACTGCAAAATCCATAATTAAAACACCTGAACATTTTGACCTGAATAGATCACAATGCCACAGGTTAAGAAAATTCATCACACGTGCAGGTGTAGAGTGTTCCCAGCAACAGGCTGATTTCATCAATACAGGATGAAAACTATAAAACTTGCAACTTTAAATATTAACGGCGGTGGTGCTAGCCACCTCCGCCCGGTTCAAGTAAAAAACATATTTCAGCGGAAAAAGGTGGATGTGATCTTGCTTCAAGAAACTCACATCACACCTAATGTAGAACATGACTGGCATCAACCTTTTAAGAGCTAATGCTATTTCAGCAATTTATCAGCTTCATCTGCTGGAATCAGCTTCTTGCTGAAGCTGGGCCTGGTGTGTGAATCATGCCATTTTCAGGAGGTAATAAAAGGTCGGCTTAGCTCTCTCTCAAACTAGTAAGCCATAACTTCCATTACACCATATTTAACGTGTATGCACCAAGTGATAGCGTAGAGCGTAAGTCCTTCTACGCCTCTATGATAAATCACTTAAGATCGGTTGATTTTGATCATTGTGTGTGTGTGTGTGTCGGAGGTGATTTTAATTGCACCTTCGATCCATCAATTGATAGAAACTCTGTCGAACCCCATCCCGAGTCCCATGTACACTCATCCCATTTTTTTTAGCACAATGGGTTTAATGGATGTTTGGCGGTTGCACCACCCAAACAAATCCCAGTACACCTGGTGTCGATGCGCCAATAGTCGAGTATCCTTGGCAAGGCTCGACAGATGGTACATTAACGTACCCTTTAAAAATACTGCGGTTTCTTCAAATCTTTTCCCTTCCGTGTTTTCAGACCATCATATGGTAACCCTAAACCTTTCCTTTCCTCAACCCACAAATGGAAGCACTTATTGGAAGTTTAATGTTAGACTTCTAGAAGACAGTGTGTTTAAAGAAGCCTTTCATGTTTTCTGGGCAAGTCTAGTAGCAAAGAAATCCTCCTTTTCTTCATCCAGCATATGGTGGGATAACATGAAATCTCAAATTCGGGTTTTTTGTCAGTTTCCAATCACACAGCACAAACGACAAGCACATTACAATGGTCCGGTTGGAATTAGATATTCTAAAATTGGAGAGTAAATTGGCTCATGAAAATAATGATGCCAATTACCGGTTATTGCTTGAAAAGAAAACTCTTTTAAGGAATTTAGTTCAAGAGAGAGCAGAGCATTTTTTTTTTTTTTTTTTTTTTTTTTTTTTTAAGAGAGCAGCCGGTACATTAATTAGACTTGGAATACAAAATGTAAAATTATCAGACACCCCAAAACAAGTCTTTCTTTCATTTAGAATCTTGAAGCAAGCCATCACAGCTAATCTCTTCTGTCTTGGACTCAAGAGGCAACGTTGTTGTCAATGAGGATGATGTTAGACTAAACATTATTGAATTCTATACAAAACTTTTTGAAGAGCAGACTGTTTGTAATGATACAATGATGGACTTAACCTCTCACTTCCCCTCCCTAACTGAGGCTCAACAGTTGGAGCTTGACCTACCAATCACCCTCCCTGAGCTAACCTGTGCTCTTGCTGCCATGGATTTGGGGAAAGCTCCGGGTATCGACGGTCTACCTCTCGAATTCTTTCTGACCTTTTGGGACCTTTTAGGCCCCGAGTTGCTGAATGTTTTGGACGCTTCTATAGACTGGTATAATGCCGCTGAGTCTAATAAGAGCCGTAGTATGCTTGCTCCCGAAAAGTGAAGATCCCCGACTTTTGGTGAACTGGCGACCGATCTCCCTGCTGTGCACGGACTACAAGCTTTTTTCAAAAGTACTGGCTAATCGACTAATAAAGGTTATTGGTGATCTGGTATTACCAGAACAGAGTTACTGTGTTCCTGGAAGATCCATCCATGATAGTTTCTTTAATCAGAGATCTCATTGATTGTAACCGTGTGCAAAAAGACTTTGGAATGATGTCGCTTGATCTTGAAAAGGCATTTGACAGTATTGACCATAAGTTTATGCATCATGTATTACAGGCATGTGGCCTCGGAGCAAACTTTCGATCCTACATTTCCTTGCTATACACAGACGTATTTAGTTTAATTAAGATTAATAATGTGTTGGCTCCCCCCATCAAGGTTCGGAGAGGGGTACGGCAAGGGTGTCCAGTCTCTGGTTTATTGTTTGCTCTTTCTTTAGAGCCCCTTCTCAATCTACTGAGAAAGAAGATTTCTGGAATAGCACTTTCTCCTATGAGTCCACCGCTAACCCTATCTGCTTATGCGGATGACGTCTGCATCTTTGTAAAAGATAAAGACGATATTGATATCCTTGATGAGTGCCTATCAAAGTCTCACTCTGCTTCCTCTTTAAAAATCAATTGGAACAAAAGCAAGACGTTATGGATACCCTCCCTTTATCGCAACCTTCCTCAGCCTGTACCACTGCCGCCCCCAAACCTCCCTGCAGGGTTACTGTGGGGAAGTGAGGGAATTAAGTACTTGGGCATATTCCTTGGTTCCCCACAGTATGCTCAGAAAATTGGGACGGGGTAATTGAGCAAGTGGGAGAAAGATTGAACTGATGGAAAAGAGTTTTACCTCATTTGTCTTTCAAGGGCCGTGGGCTAGTGACCAACAACTTAGTTGCCACACTGTTGTGGCATAGGTTCATCTGCCTGCAACCACCAGAGGCCCTGCTCAAAGCACTCCAGGGCAAACTGGTGGACTTCTTCTGGGGAGGCTACCACTGGCTACGACCAAATGTGATATGTCGCCCCTCGGCTGAGGGTGGCCACAACCTCGTCGACATCAAAGCCCGCCTAATGGCCTTCTGGCTGCGGTCCATTCTACGTCTCCTCTACATGGAACATCTGCCAGGCCGGCTCCCTGCACGCCTTGTACTACAGTGAGCGGGTAGGCTCGGGTACGATTTCGAACTTTTTCAATTGAACCTCCAACATGTCGACATATCGCTCCTCCCTGCTTTTTACCAAAGCCTCTTGAATGCCTGGCAGAGCCTTTCTGCGAGTCGTCAGGCGGACACATATGTCACAAAAAGACTAGCACATGAGCCTTTGTTTTATAACCCTCTTTTTCCTAACATTCCAAAAAGTCGAGACTTTTGCCAACACTTTATAGCAGCTGGTATCGTGAAGGTGCGGCATCTCCGACATGACTCAGGGTATGGTTGGAAATCCATAAGTGAAATCGCAGACCTGACAGAGATCTGGTCCCATAGGGTGATTGCAAAAATTTTGAGGAAAATGATTCAGGTGGGACGGCAACTTGGCCTAACTTGGACTCAAGGTACAGAAGATTTGAATGAGCCAACAGTGCCTAAATTGATTGTTGAACCCATTCAAAATGATTTTCCCCCTGTTAGCGATGGGTCAAAGCTTTTCCAGACGATGGACAGCAAGGGCATCTATAATAATATATATATAAGATGTGCCTTAAATTGTTAAATGGGAACCCTTCGTTAAATGGAGTTACCCGATGGAAAGGATTGTTACCCGGAGGACCCCCCCCCCCCCCTCCGAACCGATCTGGGAAGCCATGTATAGTGAGCCCATATCAAAAAGAACAGGTGATCTTCAGTGGCGTTTGGCCCACTGGATTGTTCCCTCCAACACGTTCATTACACATTTTTCTCCTGTATCTGTTTGTTGTCCCTTCTATACAGGCAATGAAGACTTGTTTCATGCATTCATAGACGGTGTCCGATTATTTCCTTTGTTTCATTGGTTGAATTATATTGCACACAAAATGCACATTACTTTTTCTTTGAGAAATTTAATCTTTTGTTTTGCTCCTAAACAAGATCCTGCATATAAACAGTTTAGTTTCCTAATAGCAACTGCAAAACTTGCTGTTTATTCAACAAGAAAAGATAAACTATCTGGCAAACCGACAGAGCACTGCAATATCATGGTGTCTTTTAATGCATTGGTCTCAGCGAGATTGAAACTTGAGTTTACCTTTTCCAACGAGACCGGAAATCTTTAAAACTTTATTGATACTTGGTGTGTCGGTGGTTTTTGTGAGGTTGAAGAAAACGAATTGAAAATACTGTTTGAGATACTGATTATGTTTCTTATTTGATGATCATTGGGTGGTTCTTCTTTTTGTTGGCATTATTGATTTGATTGCAAGACATGTATATTGTTACTTTTTCTATTTTTGTAATAAAAGGACTCAAAAGTCTGTCTCTGTCTCTGTCTCTCTCACCTGTGTCTCTCTCTCACCTGTGTCTCTGTCTCTGTCTCTCTCTCACCTGTTTCTCTCCCCCACTTATCGACTGTAAGCGGACAGCACATTCAACAAGTGAAATTCCTTGTTCATTCAATGTACTTGGCAATAAAGTTGATTCTGACCATGACAGAGAGAAGATCCCTGAAATTTGCAGCTGAATGCAACCTCATCATCTTCACCATGAAGGAGAGAAGATCCCTGAAAGTTGGGGCTGACAGAAACCTTGTCATCTTCATCATGAAGGAGAAGATCCTGGAAAGAAGAGGCAAAATGAACATAAAACAGATATTGTGACAGAATATCACGTGTTCAGATGTGTGTGCAGTGTGCAAATTAGACATCAATTTCACAAATTAGTCTTCGCCTTCTTCTTTGCCAGCCAGGTGTTCACATACCATACATATCCCCTAGTAAGAGGTTAGGCTGAGAACATGTAGAGTAGATGAGTAAAGTAAGAGGTTAAAGCTGGTTAGTAAGAGGCTGAGAACATGCAGAATTGGCCCACGTCTTTCAGGAACTGGTTGGCTAGGCCTGACATGATTGTAGTGGGTAAACTCAGGAATTTGTAGTTTGCTCAGGGTGCCGGTGTTGACTTGTCAACTCTTCAGGAAAGACACCGAGAGATGTTTAATGTCTCCAAACTCATGCTACCAGACAGAATACCCAGCACAAGGTCCACCTGAGGGACCACACATTTGTGACCAAACACACGACCTGTGAAGCACCATTTGATTTCATGAAACGGGTGGAATCACCAGGAAGGACATTGATCAGATTATGGTTTCCACAGTTGGAAGTGAGGGCAAGCTGGCATTTCTGGCATTTACCCTTCGTCGGACCAAAAAAGCCAAATATAGTCCGACACAGGGCCTCACGAGCAAGACTAGCTCTTTATTCGACAGTGCATGGTCAGGGTGAGAAGTAAAGCAGACCAGACAGTTCAGAGGTAAATTCGCTATGTCTGTACAGCCTTGGACATAAACAACAACAATATTGCATTTTAAAGGCCATTTTCTCTGCTAGAGCGGGGGTTAGCCTTGCGGTCCCCATGACAATCTTCTCCATTTTGCCCTATTTTCTGCATCTCTCCTTGTTAACCTCCTTGCCCGCATTTCTTCTTCCACCATCTTTAGCCAAGTCTTTCTCGGTCTTCCCCGTCTTCTACTTCCTTCTACATTCATTTCCATCACTCTTCTCAACCAGTCACTTTCATCCTTCCTCAACACATGACCAAACCATCTCAACCTGTTCCTCTTCACAGCATCAATCACAGGCTCTATTCCCATCATCTTTCGCAATTCATCATTTGTCTTCCTCTCTCTCAATGATACTCCGCACATCCGTCGAACCATTCGAATTTCCACCCTTTCCAACCTTCGTTGCTGCTCTACGTTCATTACCCATGTCTCGCTCCCATAAATCATAACACTTCTCACACATGCAGCATACACCTTTCCCTTCAGCTTCAACGACACTCCCCTCATCATCAGCACGCCACTCAATTCCCGAAACTTCTTCCATGCACATCTCACTCGAGCAACCGTTGCCGAGTCCGATCCACCTTCTCCATTCAGCATGTCTCCGAGGTAGCAAAATGCTTTCACACCTTCCAGCTTCACACCGTCTCCAAGATCCAACTCAACATTTCTTCCATCTGCAGCTCCCTCTGTGCACACCTTACATTTGAATGTAGCTGCCACACTGGTTAATGACCCTCTCAGACCACTACATTTTTCATGAACCCACTCAGCGCACATTGTACACTGAATGGAGTTCACTCTGACACCCTTCCTACACACAGCACAGGGCCACTTCCCAGTTCTTTCCACCTCACCACATGCTTTACCACTTGCCATCACCTTCGTCTTTCCGATATTCACCTTCAGACCTTTTGTCTCCATACATTCCTTCCACGTGTTCATCTTTTCCTTCAGTCCATCCATACTTTCCGCAATCAACACCAGATCATCTGCATACAACAACTCCCACGGTAAACCCTCCTTTACGTTCTGAGCCAGCACCTCCATCACAGCTACAAATAGTAGTGGACTTAGTACCGACCCCTGATGCACTCCCACCTTCACCTCAAACTCACCACTGTTCCCGTCCTTCGTCCTTACAGCTGTGCACGCTCTTTTGTACATTGCCATCACTACTCTGATCAACCATTCCTCCACTCCGAACTTCATCAATGCCCATGTCAATACTTTGCGTGGAACCCGATCGAATGCTTCCTCCAGATCAACAAACCCAAGAAACAACTTCTTCCTCTTCTCCATGTACTTCTCCTGCAACTGCCTCACAACAAAAAGCGCGTCTGTCGTTCCTCTTCCTGGCATGAATCCAAACTGCATTTCGTCGATCTTCACTTTCTTCCTTATCCTCCTCTCCAACACCCTTTCCAATACCTTCATTCCATGCTCCAATAACTTTATCGCTTGGTACCAGCCACACTCCAGAGGGTCACCTTTCCCCTTGTATAGAGGGACGAGGGTACTCAGTTCCCAATCCACTGGAATGCGGCCTTCTTTCACCACCAGATTACAGATCTCTGTCATTCTCTTCACACCCCAACTTCCTGCTGCCTTCAACATATCTCCCACAACTCCCGTCGGCCCTCCCGCATTTCTACCCTTCATTGCTTTTATCGCTTCCTCAACTTCCTTCTCAGTTATCTTCTCTGCCGGTCCTAAAACTGGGTTACTCTCTATGTTGCCATCCCATATCATTCTCTGTATTCAACAGCATTTCCATATATCTTTTCCATCTTCCTTTAATTCCATCTGGGTCGACAACGATTTGTCCCACTTCATCCTTCAAGCAACTCACCCCCATCACATCACACCTCTCTTTCGCTATCTGCTTTGCAATCCTGAATACTGCTTTCTGACCCTCTTCCGAATCCAAGCGTTCTCCGAACATTTTCCTACATGCCTCCTGCGCCTTTGCTACCTCTTTCTTTGCAGCCTTCCTGGCTGCCTTATAACTTTCATGCTCTGCTGTTTCTGCTCCCGTACCCTTCGCCTTCTGCCACTCCTTGAACTTCTTCCTCTTCTCGTCAATCCTCTTTCCAACTTCATCATCCCACCACCATGTTTCCGAGTGCCTCGGTGGTCCTTTTGTCCATCCACATACCTCACCAACGGCTCCCAACAGACTAGCTTTCATTGACATCCAACCACTTTCAAGCTCAACCACATCATCCTCGACCCGACTCAGCCTCTCTTTTAATGCCTCCCTTACTGTCACCTCTTTCAACCTCCACACCTTCATTCTCGGTTGGTACTTCACCCGCCGAGCTCTCCTCGCACCTTTCACCCTTACGTTGCAGACAACCAAGTGGTGCTGTGAAACAGCCTCCTCCCCTGGGATCACCTTTGTGTCCCGGAGGTGCCCCCTATCGCCTACGCACCATCAGGTAGTCAACGGTCGTCGTCGACCCACCTGACGTGTATGTAACAAGCTTATTATCCTCTTTCTGGAACTGAGTATTACAAATCAGCTCCATCAGCAAACTCCAAAATCCTTTCACCTTCTCCATTTCTCACACCATATCCGTAACCCCCATGAACTCCGTCAAAACCATCCATACTCCTTCCCACATGTCCATTTAGGTCTCCTCCTACCACAACAACTTCCTCATCTTTCACGTTTTCCATCAGCTTCTCTATCGCACACCAGAACTTGTCCTCTTCATCGCTTCGACCAACCTGCGGAGCATATCCTGAGATGACGTTCACCAAGAGCTTTCCAATCATCATTTTCACCATCATCAACCTATCACTCACTCTAGTCACCCTCACCACACTGTCTACAAACTCCTCAGAAAACAGGACACCAACACCATTCACGCCCTCCAGGCACCCTTGCCACACAAACTTGTATTTCTGTCCCTGCCTACCCTTCACCATTCTCACACCACTTCCCTTCCATCTCGTCTCTTGCACACAACATATGTCTCCTCTTCTTCTGACCAATACTTCCACCACTTCTCCTGATCTCCCTGTCATTGTCCCTACATTCCATGTCCCAAACCTCAGAAACCGATCTCCACTTCGGGCTGTACCCTGCCCATATGTAGTTGTAATTGTCATGGTTCTCTTTTTGAGGCAATGTTTTTTTTATGGCCGGATGCCCTTCCTGACGCCAACCCTCTTAGTCGCCTCTTATGACACGCAGGGTTACGGCGTATCTATTCTTATCCAGGGTACACACTGGGAAACGTTTAAAACATGGAAATTCTGGGGGGTGGGGGGGGGGCGTCGTCAGCATCACGGCTGCGGTTTAAACATATTTAAATAATATTTAAACAAAACCATGAAAAACAATCTGGGAAAAGTCTCTAAGAGAACGTGGATTTGAGAAAGCAGGAGCAGAGGTGAAAGAAAAACGAGATATAGGGGGCGGGGCACAAGTCGAGACGAGGAGGCCGCACGAGACACCAGGGCGCACGAGGCGCGAACAAAGAAACGACTAATTACACACAAATTTGCAACAACTACAAAATCAAATAGAAACACAATACCACATGCACAACAAAATACACAGCGGAAATTTGACAAAGAAACGAACGGGAAAACACACAAACTTTGATGCCGTGGAGAGATCGAAGCAAGCCCCGTCCATCATCATGATGAAATCGTCATCATGATGAAATATTTAATTTAGAGGTAGTCACAATAAAAAGTCAACAACGTGGGGAGAGGGGCAGAGCTTCGTTCACGTATCGTCACAGACAGGTACAACATATAAATGGGGGATTCTCTTCAGGAAAAGAATAAACAAATAATGGTGGAAAAAACACTCACAGATGCATCTGAAACAGTGTTGGACAACAATGAAGAAGGCAAATTTACAGTCACGTGAAAAAGTAAGTACACCCCATGTAAAGTTTTGACCTTTTCAACATATTTCAACATACCATGATCTTCATTGCAACAATATTGATAGATAAAGGTGATATAATATAACAAATATCATGAAACATTTACATTTTTGTAGTCCATTGTATAATTTAAATAAACATAAATGCAAATTTCGCATGTGGAAAAAGTAAGTACACCCTTGGCTCTAATAGGTGGTATTGCCCCCTTTGGCAGAAACAACCTCAAGTAGGCGTTTCTTATAACTGTCTACCAGTCTCTGACATCGACTGGGAGAAATTTTTGCCCACTCCTCCATGCAGAATTCTTTCAGCTGTGCGATGTTTGAGGGGTTTCTTGCATGCACAGCTCGTTTCAAACCCTCCCACAACATCTTGATGGGATTTAGATCCGGGCTTTGACTTGGCCATTCCAGACCCTCCATTTCTTTCTTTTCAGCCATTCCTTGGTGGATTTACTGGTATGTTTAGGGTCATTGTCATGTTGCAAGGTCCACCTTCGGTTGAGTTTCAACTTTCCGACAGATGGCCTCACATTATCCTCAAGCACCCTCTGGTACAATGAAGAATTCGTAGTGGATTCTATGATGGTGAGCTGCCCAGGCCCTGATGCAGCAAAGCTGCCACAAACCATAATATTTCCACCAACATGCTTTACAGTTCATATCAGGTTCTTGTGGTCAAATGCTGTCTTTGGTTTTCGCCAAACATGTCTTCTGGTACTGTGGCCAAATAGCTCTACCTATGACTCATCTGTCCAGAGCACATTGTTCCAGAAGTGCTGGTCTTTGCCTCGGTGTTCATTGGCAAACTTTAGTCTTGCCCTGATGTTCTTTCTGGACAGCAAATGTTTCCTCCTGGCACACCTCCCATGTAGATCAAATTTGTACAGCCTCTTTCTAATGGTAGACTCGTGCACTTTGACATCAACAGTGGCAAGAGCTACCTGTCGGTCCCGTGACGATATTTCTGGGGTTCTTAGAGACGTCTTTCAGCATCTTGCGGTCTGCTCTCGGGCTGAACTTGCTGGGGCGGCCGGGCCTGAACAAGTTGGCAGTTGTTTGGAATCTTCTCCACTTGTAGATGATCTTCCAGACAGTCGAATGATTGATTTCAAATTGTTTGGAGATCTTTTTAAATCCCCTCCCAGACTCGAAGGCATCTATAACCTTTCTGAAGGCCTCAGAGAGCTCTCTTGATCTCGGCATAGTTACGCCACATACTTCAACAACAAGGAGCAAACCAAACAATGTCTGAGGTTTAAATAAGACAGGTTCCTCCAAGATCCTCTCTAACGATGTTCTCATCATTTGCACCTGAGCTGGTGCACCTGATTCTAATTTTAGGTATTTGAAGTAGTGATAAATGTAGGGGTGTACTTACTTTTTCCACATGCGAAATTTGCATTTATGTTTATTTAAATTATACAATGGACTACAAAATGTAAATGTTTCATGATATTTGTTATATTATATCACCTTTATCAATATTGTTGAAATGAAGATCAAATAGCTGTACAGTGGTACCTCGGCTTACGAGTGCCCCAACGTACGAGTTTTTCGGGATACGAGCCGTCGCTCGGGCGGTTTGTTGCTTTGGGATACGAGCCGAGATCCGATGTACGAGCTCAAAAAATTTATTTTTTTGAATTTTCCGGTTGTGGCTTCCGGTTCCGGTCACGCGGTTATCTTGCCGTGAAAGCATCTCTGCTTGGATATAAAACACGCAATCGTCGAAATACATGAGCGAGGAATCTCCTTGCTCCAGCCGGTGACGTCATCGGCGGGGATCCCGCCTCCAGAGTGGCTGGTCACGTGACCGCCAAAGCGTGTCGCGCGTGCGGGTATAATGAGCTACACCTGTGGATCACGTGACCACGGAAGCACGCCTCGCTTGAGAGGCATGGCTTTCGGTTTGCGTTTTGCTTTATAAGGCGCGATAAATGGGCTTTTGAGTGTTAGCGGTTCATGGCGTTGACGGTTCATGGCGGTTCATGGCGGTTGACGGTTCATGACGGTTCATGGCGTTGACGGTCAAAAACCCATTACATCAATTTTACCAGGCACTGTACAGTAAGTACAGTGGACACCAAATGCACGGTGGAAGGCTAGAAGTAGAAGATCGTCCAAGACAAGTGAGAATAAGCCATACTTTGGAGGAGATGACGTCATTCGCTGGTCCGATAACCAAAGATGTGGTATAAAAAACCAGGTGAGCTAACAATGCAGCAATGAAGGAATTCGGCCAAGGCACCGGCACACAACGACCTACCTACATCGAAAGACTCAATGCCAATGGTGACAGAAGCCAAGACGGCCGGCTTAAACACCGCCGAAAGACCACGGTGTACCAACTTACGATGCAGAACATCTTGCACTTAATATGATGACAACAGGTGCCATCCTCTGACGTACCATTACAGGTACAGGTACAGTACACGTGAGCACAGAGCAAAAGTTCACTGAAACCGAGATTAAGAAAAAAGAAAAAACACCTCGTGGTCCGTGCTCGATATCCGAGTTTCAATCTTTTCAAACACATGATGCTCTCGGTCACGGTATCTCCTGCGAGCTGCTTCTCCTTCAACCACACAAACAACAACTTCTCCATATCTTCATGGATAGAGGTCCGGAGCTTTGAAATAATCGTAACGCCCTTGGCTGGCGTTATAGCCTTTATGGACTCCTTCTGCTTCAAAATCGTACATATCGTAGAAGGAGTACGATCGTACTGCCTCGCCAAGTCGACAACACGCACACCTCACCTGGCATGCTCTTCTCCTCTGCTTAATAAAACCAGTTTATTTCTTTACATTCTCTTGTATTATGTACAGTATATACGAGGTCGTGCTTGTTTATACATTATTTGTTATTTATAAAGTACATTTTTGTTATTTAAAAGCACCTAACAAAAAAAATTGGTGTTTTTTTTTTGAGGCTGGAACGGATTAATAGCATTTCAATGCATTTGAATGGGAAAATTTGCTTTGACTTACGAGCGATTTGGCTTACGAGCTCCGTCACGGAACGGATTAAACTCGTAAGCCGAGGTACCACTGTATGTTGAAATATGTTGAAAAAGTCAAAACTTTACATGGGGTGTACTTACTTTTTCACATGACTGTAGGTTTGCAGATGGATATTAAAGGGATTTATATTTTAGAACCAGACAAAGCAGTCTTCTTCCATGTTCATATTTAGCACAAGACTGTGGAGTAGCAAGGATCATTGGCTGAGAAGAAGGATATACCGCTGATGCAGTGCCCACTGCTGGTAAAGGCAGGAATTTGGAATTTGTCCAGGGTGCCAGAGATAGCTTGCCTACTCTTCGCGAAGGACACCAAGTGATCTTTAACGCTCACCACCTAATGTTGGCAGACGGGACACCCAGTTTAACCACCATCTCATGTCATCCATCGTCTTGACCATGATCTTTATGAACCGCATTAACCCTTCCCAACCCAAACCTATTATTTGCTTCTTTCCTCCAACTCATTTATCATGTCGTTTTACATTTTCATTGAAATTGATTTGCTCTCTCACCATCATCTGGTACCATCTGTGATCCAGAGGTTGCCTCTTACAGATCACCATTCAAAAGTTTATTCTGCATTTTTAACTTCCTCATCTATTCTTGTCTGTTTATTTTAATGCTTGCCTTCCTCCTCTTCCATCAATATTACCAATCAGTATTGTTTTGTATTGGTTGAGGTGTTGCTCAGCTTGGCCAAATATTACACATTGGATGCCTCTGCACTATAGTTACAAAAGTTTGGAGCACGTGTGGGAAAGATTACTGTGATGAGAGGAAAGTTGTTTGTGTCACTGTCATGAGGAACAAACAGCCACCACCGACAAATTGAAAAAGTGAAAATATTAACTCTCAAAACTCACGAGTTAGCAGCTCTTCTTCAACAGATACATCTGATAATTTGGACTCAGCATTCCTGCAGAAAATAAAGATTTTGTGAAGCTGTTGTTAAATAAATGTCACAAATAAGAAACAATGTCACAATAAAAATGCAGTCGGGAAGGTGATCATCAAACTGCATCGGTTGATTGTGTTTTCTCCATTCAGACAGCAAACCACACCCTGTACTGTGTGTGCTACCCTAGCAAGTATCTTCAAACACAGTTGAGAATGAAGCCAAGAAATGTCACATGGTAAAGAGGGAGGGGGGGGGGGGGGGGGAAATAAGATCACCAAAGAGTTTTTTTTTTTTAACCACACTTTTTTCTTTCCCCTTTCATGTCCCAAGCTCCCACACTCACCTCTGAGCTCTCCAGCCTGTGATTGAATCCTAGAGAGTTCTAAAGTTCTAAAGAGGAATTCTGCAGGCTTATAAAGGATAATTCTACAGGGTTCTAAAGGGTAATGCTTATGGGTTTTGTTTTTTCTCTCCCTGTTGGTTCTCAGGCCTCACAGGCCCCTGGTGTGCATGAACCGCTGTAGTTTACCAGCATCGGTGCTGTGGTTACATGAGTGGGTGCACGTGTGGATATTTGGAGAGGCGAGTGTTTCCTGAGAAGAAGAAAACAAGACCGAAAGTCTACAAGCGGCGTAGCCGGACTTGTTTGATACTTCAGTTGAAGAGGATAGTATGACCTGGGTAGGGATACCAGTTAGCAAATAAGGTTTGTGTTAAAAACAATTTTAAGTACTGTAAGTCTCTAAGCTGTCTGTTACCATGGAAGTAAAGAGACTGTACTGATACACTGGTTTATTCCATCTGTTTTGAGTCATCAGTGAATCATACAGTTTGTGAACCATACATGTGACGCTTCAATCCAGTAACTTTGCAGTCACGACAAAGGGATTGCCATGTTACAATAATATTTACTGTATCATTTTGTTACAATAATATTTACTGTGTTACAATAATAATATTACTAACATTATTATAATCTATCTATAATTCCAGTAATCTCTGTGTGTATGTGTGTGTGTCTGTGTGTGTGTGTGTGTGTGTGTTTGTCTGTGACCGCTGTTTCTCGACAACTACCGGTCCGATATACTTGAAACTTGCCAGGTATATTGCTGGGGACCCGAGGATGTGCCTTTTCGAGGTTTGAAATTAATCGGACAAGTGGTTCCCAAGGTATGGTCACCGTACTCGCAAGCCGTTCGCTTTGGCTTTGTGAATGAACCAAACCATTTCATGTAAATAGAGGGGGGGGGGGGGGTTCTGTGGTCGTTGCGAATGGACCAAATCATTTCATGTAAATAGAGGGGGGGGGGGTTCTGTGGTCGTTACTGCCACGTGGTTTCAAAGTTTTTTTTTGTTGTTGTTTGCACGCATGTTTTTTTGCACGCACGTACGGGCAAGCACGTACGTGCGGGCACGCCCTAGTAATTATAATAATAATAATATTGTGTTACAATAATATTTACTGCATCATTTTTATTAATGTTATGATTATTACGAAAACAAGACTTTATGAAGAAACCTGGGCTAATTTGTCCCAAATGGCCTGAAGGCGAGCCATGAAGGGATGAAGCCTAAGGCCCATACGTTCTGTCGTTGGAAGACCCGTAAAACCTATGCTTTCGATATTTGAAGGTCGTTTAAACAATCGGTTTGTTTGTGTTTCACACAGAAAGAAAAATGTGAAGGTAGAGCATGGCGATTGTGATATATGACAGGGTCAACAATATGTTCGCCCTGAATGGCATTTAAATCAAAATGGTGTTGTGTGGAGTCAGCCGCCGTACACTGTAATGACATCACAGACATAATCACATCACATCATCCCTGTCATGTGACCAGATCCTCAGCTCTGATTGGTGTACTTTTGTGAAGGACAAACATACATACGGACAGACAAACACTGTTCCAGACGGCTTTGCCCTACGGGATACGCCATAAAAGTGGTGTGTTCGTGGGGACACAGGTTTTTTTTTTGGGTTTTTTTTTGAAGTTCCTTGCTTTGAGGCCTCACAAAGCAAAAAAGCATTTTGGGGTGTTCCACGATTTATTCTTATGATGTCATTGTTTTGTGATATAATTTTTGACTGCCGCTGCCAAAGTTTAAGACTCGACTAAAACAAATCCCGAGAAAATCGGAAAACGTTTGACTTTTTCAACAAAAAAATAAAAATAAAAATTGCACCAGTCCAAACGAAGCGCTCCAGTTTGCCATTTTAAATATGAAATTGGCAAAGCTGAGAAACGCACAAAATCCGTTAAAATTACCCTTAATAACCTGATAGAACAAGCTTTTAGAACCCTTTAGAATTACCCTTTTGAACCCATTGGAATTATCCTTTAGATACCTTTACAATTGCACCTCAGAACCAACTAAAATTACCGTTTTGAACCTTTAGAATTTAAAAGGGTGGGTTAGAGGTTCTTCTTCTTCATTTTTGACGGACAAACATCGACATATATATTGAAGCGGATTCACCACTGAAAAACGGTGGTGACTTGATTTGAAGCCCCTTCCTGAACGGACAGACAAACAGACTGGCGGAGAATAGATACATAGACTAGAATGGGCATTCGGACGAGCCAATACCTCTGCAAGATTCAGCAGTTTACGTTTTGTATCCCACCAAGAGGCCGGATCTGATTCCGGACGTGAACCAAAACCGAATTGGCTTGTTTTTGTAGCCTGTGCAAATCATGCACCTAGTTTTGTTACAACTAGTCTACAAAATCTGCTATATATCGTTTTTGGCTTTATCACTCATTGGTTAAAAAAAAATCACTTAAACTTAAAAGAATTATCGTATTGGGATTCGGATATTCAACAAATTTGAATCAATTCTGCTACATATCGGTTTTAGCCTGAGCTTATCACTCAATGGTGAGGAAGCACTTTTAAAAATCTCAGATCCGAATCTTCACCAAAATTTCATCATTTCATCCTTGTCACACACTCAACCTCTCCACCAAATTTCTTTGAATCCTTCAACAACTCTTTGAGATATCCTGTTCACAAACAAACAAATAGACAGACAGGAGTGAAACAACATAACCAGTGTCCACCGATGGTGGAAGAGCTGAAAACGTGGAGAGACAATCCGAACATTTAGTACGAACGTTTAGTTTTGATAAACTGGCAAGACAAATGGCACGATTCAAGCCATTAAGAGTGTGGTGATGCGTGACCTGGACGGAAGTTCATGTTTATTTTGTTCAAGACTTGCCCTGCTGCCCTATTATCAGTTCACGCTCTCTCTCACCATGCTCTTCCATGAGACTCCATGTTGCAGAGAAATAATGACAATGGAAGATGTAAAAACAGAACAAAAGGAGTGCCGGTTACCTGAAATAATTAATCGGGGAATTTTCCTTGAACCATGTGTGGTTCACAATCTCCTGCAAAACAATGGATGCGTTGGAATCAAACATGAACATGATCAGGAAACACCTCCACTGGTGAGCAATTGCATTTTTATCCACAACAACAGGAGGTCCGTGACACCAGCATGTGTGAACATTCTTGTTCATGCAAATAAAACACTGCAGATGAAAACTGCATCAATCCCTCACCGTCATAGTGAGCCTCTCCTTTGGATCTTTCCGAAGCATCGCAGCCAGAAGGGAAACCAATGTTTCCCTTGCAAATGCTGGTGGACTGTTTCCCACATTGAAGTCAGTCTTGTCATGTGACATCTGCAAAGAAGCACAACAAATGTATTTGTGACCGAATCCAAAACAATCGTCGTAATCGAATACTTACATTTGCATTATAAGCACATTCCAAACAAGCGCTCACTGGTGCAATAACCAAGGTTTGACTCAAAACGAATAAAATACATTTTCATTCATCAAATAAGTTATGGTGCACAACACAAAAGATTTTTCTTCGCTGAAAAAGAAACCCTGTCAACTAAAGAATCGGATATCAAGTACCGTCGGACCCCGCTATTCACGGACCCCGCTATTCACGGACCCCGCTATTCGCGGTCCCACTATTCGCGGTTGATAAAATGCGACCTGTTTCTCAATTCACAGATAAATGTCCCATGAATTCATGTTTGTTTTTTTTCTTTTCACAGCTGAGTTCTGTGAAATCGCGTTTTTCAGGGGAGCAAAAAAAAATTTCACGAGCTGCGAGCTTGACATATTTATAAAACCCATCTTTTACAAGCCATGCATAAAGCAGCTGGACATACGCAAAATTCTACGAGCCGAGAGCATGACCTGCTTATACTGTACAGTAAGTACAGTACCGTACATTCACTGCTGTGTACCTTGCGTTTTCATGGCTTTCACGGTTGTAAATTTTAGCCGCACTATAAGCGAGCTTCACGGGATATCCCACCAGATGTATAAACAAGTCACATCCTCCACGAATTATAGAAATCAAATGCTTCAATAAACCGATTACAGTTTGCAGTTTACGGTAAAGCATCCTCAGAGATGTTACACAATGAAAACGCTTCGGGGGATGTTCCACCAGCTGTGTGAACAAGTCAACCTCTGCGAGTTATAGAATGCAATGCATAATTTTTTTTTTTTGGTATACAGAATCGAGGCTCGTGAAAGAGCTAACATTTATTTCACAAACAAATCAAACAGACAAACAAAATATATAAAAAGAGGGAGCGGCAGACAAGATTGGGAGAGAAGGGGAAACACACAAACACAACATTTTAGAGCAGGGACATCGGGAGATGTGTGGGAGGGCGAGGGCTTGGGGGGGGAGGCGTGGGAAGGTGGGGGGGGGGGGGGGGATGGGAGAAGTATAAAACACAAGGACACCAAGGACTTCCAGGACAGAAGTTGGTATTTCAAAAAAGTGGCTTTGGGGTGAAATTAGCGGGGGTAGAAAAGATCAAGGTTGTGGATGGGGGAAGATAAGAGATGGTGGTGAACGGCTGTTTTAAAGACCGGGAGGGAGGAGTGGGATTGAAGAGAGTGAAGGAGTTTGTTCCAGAGGCGGGAGAAAAGAGAAATGAAGGAGTGAATGTGAGCAGAGAGTCTTGATTTTGGCAGTTTAACCATAAGAGGGTTGCAGGCAGAGCTTGTGCGACCTGTAGGAATATTTGGGGGACAGAGCCCAGAGAGAGCTGAGGGGGCAAGGCCGGAGAGGAGTCGGTAGAAGACGGAAAGACCACCAACCTGCCTGCGGTGAGTGAGTGAAAGGCCCTTAGAGTTTGCTTCATCGCGGGAGATTCCAATGATTCTGAATGCTTTGGTTTCAACAGCGTGAAGACGAGCTAGGTGTGAGGCAGGAGCACCTGCCCAGAGGGGAGAGCAGTATTCCATTGAGCTGCGGATGAAAGCCTTGTATGTGGTGAGGAGCTCAGGTTTGCCAAGGAAGGACTTCGCACGACGGAGGATGCCCAGTCGGCGACTGGCTTTGGAGGCCAGATTTGAAATGTGGTTTTCCCAAGAAAGATCATGGCAGATAGTGAGACCCAAAAGCTTGAGTGACAGAACTTCTTGGAGAGGATTATTCAGAAAGTGGATGGGAGGGTTGTCCAGTTGGTCATTTCGGAGAGACATCGTAAGAGTGTGAGATTTGTCAGGATTGAAACACATGTTCCACTTGTTTGCCCAGTCTGTGATTTTGTCCAGGTCTGCAGAGAGTGAGGAGGCTGCAGACTGCCGATCTGAGGGATGAGGAATGGAGCGACAGAGATTAGAGTCATCAGCAAAGAGATAGAGAGGATTTTCAAGAGAGTCAGAGAGATCATTGATGAAGACCAGAAAAAGCACAGGGCCCAGAACACTGCCTTGGGGAACTCCAGCCTGAACAGGAAGAGGAGATGAGAAAAACCCATTCAGGAGCACACGTTGACTACGACTAGAGAGGAAGTCCGCCAGCCATGTGTGGAGATTTCCATGGATACCAAAGGAGGAGAGTTTGGTGAGCAGAGCTGGGTGCCAGACCGTATCGAAGGCACGTGATATGTCAAGGGAGACAGCTCTAATTTCCTATTTGGTATTGAGGACCTCCATCCATTGTTGAGAAAGCAGAAGCAGCATGTCCAGAGTAGAATGACCAGGTCTGAAACCAAATTGATGAGCAGAGATCAAGCCATTGGAGAAGAGGAAAGATTTCATATCCGAAGCAATGATGGATTCCATGACTTTGCTGATAATTGGGAGAAGGCTGATTGGTCTGTCGTTGCTAGGATCTGTTTTTGCACCTTTTTTGTGCAAAGCGGTGATGTTGGCCGATTTCCAAGCAGATGGCAGATGACCTTGAGCAAAAGAGAGGGTGAAGAGAACAGAGAGAGGGAGTGAAAGAGCGGAAGAACGGGATTTTAGGACCAGTGGGCTGATGCCGTCAGGTCCAGTTGCAGAATCAGAGTCGAGGGTTGACAGAAACTTTTCCACCTTGTCAGGAGGAAAGGACACAGAGTCCAGGAGCAGCTGGGTACGACTGGGTACGGTGGGTACAGAGAGGGATGGGTTTGGGACACAAGATTTAGAGACAAACACAGAGTTGAGGCATTCAGCTTTTTCACGTGCGGAGTCAGCCGTGTAGCCGTTTGAGGTGAGGGAGGGGATGGAGGGGGAACAAATACCAGAAACAGATTTGACCAGACGCCACCAGGATTTGGAAGAGGGAGACAGATAAGAGAGTTCGGTCTTGAGAACGGAGAGATATTGTTTCCTGGCTCTCCTGAGGGTGGACACACACTTGTTTCGGGCTTTGTGAAAGGAAATGAGATTTCCTTCCATTGGATTTGCTTTCCAGGAGACGAAGGCAAGTTGTTTCTGGGCAACAGCCTCACCACAAGATTCCGTGTACCATGGACGGGAGAAAGGGTATCACAACTGAAGACGAGATGGGATAAATCTGTGCATGAGAGAGAGTAATTTACTTTGGAAGAATTCCCAGGATGAGTTGATGTCAGAGGCGGTAGAGATGGGAGACCAGTCCAAATGATTGATGGCTGTTTGAAGACCGTGCCGGCGTGCCAGTTGGCCTGAGTGAAAATGCCAGACTCGTCAATGCTGAGGAGGCTCTCTGAGAATGGTCAGAGAGATGTCCACTTTAACAAGCACATGATCAGATGAGCCGATTGGAGCAGAAGAAGACCAGCAGACATTTTCAGGGAAGTTAGTCATAACCAAGTCCAGAAGAGAAGATGCTCCATTGACTGAGATCCGGGTCGGGAAATTGACAGATTGTGTCAGTCCCAGTGAGTCGCAGAAGTCCTCTGCTGAGGAGCCATGGCTGGTGAGAGAGGTACCCACACCCAGCCAACTGGCATGGTGACAATTGAAATCACCACATATGAGGAAGAGAGTTGGGATGGGTAGATAGAAGTTGGTCCATATTATCAGACAGCGAGATGTAGATGGAGTCATCACTGTTTGGTGGACGGTACAACACACATATGAACAAAAGGTGGGAGCGAAGGGGAAGCCGTAGCCAAAGGTATTCCTGGGGGTGAGGTGGAGAGAGGGCAGTGCAGGGCAAGTGAGGAAGAGTTTTTTTTATAAAGATAGCAACCCCACCTCCAGGACGAGGCTCAGGTCTATCATACCGGAGGAGGGAGTAACCTGGGAGAGATACCAAGGAATCAGAGACATCATGAAGGAGGAAAGTTTCTGTTAAGCAGATCACGTCTGGTTTGTCAGAAGCAACCTGTATGGAGAGATCAGTCAGGTTTGAGCGAAGGCCCCGGATGTTTGAGGTCCATACCGTTAATGAAGAGGAAGGGGGAGCATCGGATACAGAACAGGGGGGGGGGAGGGGTAGGGTAAGATGTGGAAGAGGAGGAAGTGGTAGGGAGAGCTGTTGAAGGTGTGTCAGAGATTTCAGAATAGCTTGGAGAAAGGGAAGAATGGGGCGGACAAAAGGTTTGATGGTGATTGGGTGAGGCACAGTGAGGTGTTATTTGAGGAGGGGGAAGAGCGAGGCAGAAGGTTGGGGGAGATGAAGGTGAAAGTTGGAAGGGGGAAGAAGCAGGGAGGACGCTTTGAGGAGGAGGGGTGAGAGAGGAGTCTCGGAGGGGAGGGGTGATGGGGAAGTTTTGGAGGGAAGGGGTGATGGGGAAGATTTGGAGGGAAGGGGTGATGGGGAAGATTTGGAGGGGAGGAGCAAGGGGGAAGATTTGAAAGGGATGGGTGATGGGGAAGATTTGGAGGGGAGGGGCAAGGGGGTAGATTTGGAGGGGAGGGGTGATGGGGAAGTTTTGGAGGGGAGGGGTGATGGGGAAGTTTTGGAGGGAAGGGGTGATGAGGAAACTTTGGAGGGGAGGGGGAAGGGGGAAGATTTGAAAGGGATGGGTGATGGGGAAGATTTGGAGGGGAGGGGCACGGGGGAAGATTTGAAAGAGATGGGTGATGGGGAAGATTTGGAGGGGAGGGGCAAGGGGGTAGATTTGGAGGGGAGGGGTGATGGGGAAGTTTTGGAGGGGAGGGGTGATGGGGAAGTTTTGGAGGGAAGGGGTTATGGGGAAGATTTGGAGGGGAGGGGTGAGATTGGATTTTAGAAAGTGTACGATTAATGGGAAACGAACATTTATTGCAAAATGAATTTCTTGTGACCTTCGAGTCAAAAATACGTTTGAGGACGCTGAAGGAGAAGTGGAGTGCAGGAGAGTTTCGGGAATGCAGAAAAGAGGAACTGTTAGAGATGGAATTTTTTTTTGGAATGAATACATTTGGTGAGCAAGTCGAAAGCATCCTTTTATAGAAGAAGAAGAAAAAGGTGTTATAATATACGACAGAATACAGTTCTTCAGGGGAAAGTTTAAACATTTTTAAATTGAGCAGTCAAAACGAACTGGGGAAATGGAAATGGGGGTGAAACACGTGATCGAAGAAAAAACGAACAAATAAGAACAACGAACAAACGAATAAGAATAACGAATAAGAACAGAGAAGGAAAAAAATTTTGGGGGGTTTTTTTTTTTTTGAGTTGAGTTTTTAAACAAGGAAGTATGGTGTGAAAGATTGGGACAACAAGCGTTACGCCTAGGTCCCCCATCGGTGAAGTGATGTGAGTTGACAAAGTGGAAGACGGCAGAAAACATGCTATGATATGATATTTCGCTCACAAGGTTCAGACATACATGGAGGTGGCCATCTTGGATTTTGACGTGGCGACCCAATTTTCAAAACGTTCTTCCTTATGCCTAGATACACCCACACACCAGATTAGAGGTTGGTACTTCGCTTGTTTTTCAAGATATTCCGCTCACAAGGCTCAGACATACATGGCGGCGGCCATCTTGGATTTTGACGTGGCGACCCAATTTTCAATAGCGTTCTTCCTTGTGCCTAGATACACCCAAACACCAGATTAGAAGTTGGTACTTTGCTTATTTTCCAAGATATTTCACTCACAAGGTTCAGACATATATATGGTGGCGGCCATCTTGGAGTTTGACGTGGCGACCCAATTTACAATAGCGGTCTTCCTTATGCCGAAATACACCCACACACCAAATTAGAAGTTGGTACTTCGCTTATTTTTCAGGATATTCATCTCACAAGGTTCAGACATACATGGCGGCGGCCATCTTGGAATTTGACGTGGCGACCCAATTTTAAACAGCCTTCTTGCTTGTGCCTAGATACACCCACGCACCAGATTAGAAGTTGGTACTTCGCTTATTTTTCAAGATATTTCGCTCACAAAGTTCAGACATATATATGGTGGCGGCCATCTTGGATTTTGACGTGGCGACCCAATTTCCAATAGCGGTCTTCCTTATGCCGAGATACACCCACACACCAAATTAGAAGTTGGTACTTCGCTTATTTTTCAGGATATTCATCTCACAAGGTTCAGACATACATGGCGGCGGCCATCTTGGATTTTGACGTGGCGACCCAATTTTAAACAGCGTTCTTCCTTGTGTCTAGATACACCCACACACCAGATTAGAAGTTGGTACTTCGTTTATTTTTCGAGATATTTTGCTCACAAGGTTCAGACATATATATGGTGGCGGCCAGCTTGGATTTTGACGTGGCGACCCAATTTTCAATAGCGTTCTTCCTTATGCCGAGGTACACCCACACACCAAATTAGAAGTTGGTACTTCGCTTATTTTTCAAGATATTCATCTCACAAGGTTCAGACATACATGGCGGCAGCCATCTTGGATTTTGACGTGGCGACCCAATTTTAAACAGCGTTCTTGCTTGTGCCTAGATGCACCCACACCAGATTAGAAGTTGGTACTTCGCTTAATTTTCAAGATATTTCGCTCACAAGGTTCAGACATATATATGGTGGCGGCCATCTTGGATTTTGATGTGGCGCCCCAATTTTCAATAGCGTTCTTCCTTATGCCGAGATACACCCACACACCAAATTAGAAGTTGGTACTTCGCTTATTTTTCGAGATATTTCGCTCTAGTTTCAGACATATATATGGTGGCGGCCATCTTGGATTTTGATGTGGCGCCCCAATTTTCAATAGCGTTCTTCCTTATGCCTAGATACACCCACACACCAGATTAGAAGTTGGTACTTCGCTTATTTTTCGAGATATTTCGCTCTAGTTTCAGACATATATATGGTGGCGGCCATCTTGGATTTTGACGAGGCGACCCAATTTTCAATAGCCCAACCTTATGCCGAGATACACCCACACACCAAATTAGAAGTTGGTACTTCGCTAATTTTTCAAGATATTCATCTCACAAGGTTCAGACATACATGGCATCAGACATACATGGCGGCGGCCATCTTGGATTTTGACGTGGGTTGCACCCACACACCAAATTCGAATGCGGTCCTTCGCTTATGCATGCACGCACGCCCGCACGCAAACACGCACGCCCGCACGCACACACGCACGCACGGACGGACGGATGGACGGACGGACGGACACACGGACGGAGGGGAAAACCATAGTCCCCCTTTCGCTCCGCTGTGCGACGGGGGACAAAAACAGAGAACGAAAGTAATTGCAGCACAATCGACGGACCGCTGAGAGAAAAACAAAGCCTCAAGGTCGGACACGGTAGCCTACTAGGCCTCAAAATACGCGACACGAATTAACCGACGATTTTGTACACATGTATGAAAAATTAACACCGAGAATCTTACTAAAGACACACTATAGGTACACACACCGAAAGATAGATACAGTTTCGACAAAAACACAATTGTGAAAAATTACTTAACTTCGAAAGCGTGAGCGCATGGACAGCTTCGAAAAGACGTGACCTCGCCGACAAAGATCTCGCGAGATCTCCCAAATTAAATCTATTCTTGAAATTACCAGGTAGGCTCAATACCCACAATACTCACAATCGGACAAATAAATACAGATTGTGTCCTCGATCCCGATCATTGTTCTCGTTCCGTTGCTTTGACCTTTTGACTGTCTCTCTGCTCATCGTTCAATAATGGCTCCCAAATGGAAGACCAGTGCCGGAGATGTCGACTACCAAGAGGCAGAGGAAAGGCATAAGCCTTAGCCAGAAGGTGGAGCTGCTCGACCACCTTTCGAGAGAAGAGAGTGCAGCCTCTGTGGGCAGGCATGATGGCGTGAACGAATCCACCATCCGCAACATACCGAAGAAGGAGAAGGCCATTCGTGAGAAACTTTCAGCGAGCACTGTATCAAATACAAAGGTGGTCAGCCATGCCTGGAATGTCCACATGGAAAGGATGGAGAAGACTCTCAGAATATGGATCGAGGCCAACCTGCAGACGAGGGACTTCATGCTGAAAACCATGATGCTGAACCCTTCCCGAAACCTGCTCATAGAGGACGAGTTGGATGCCATTTCAAAGGTTTCCAAGGAGGAGGAGGTGGAGGCAAGCAGTAATGAGGAAGAGGAGTCGAGGTCCAACCACACAGTCCAGTTCCTGGGTGAGTTGCTGCATCACATGCGGGTGATTGTCTACAGGGTGCAAGAGAATGACCCAGTCGTGGAGAGGTACCTCAAATTGAAGAGGGCCTTGAAAGATGCGCTACTCCCGTACAAAGAGCTGCATCAAAACCTGCGGCAATCTTCCAGGCAACTCCCCATCACCCATTTCTTCAGCCCTGCTCCCTCCAACACAAGACCACCAGCACCCTCTCCTGCCTTCCTCTCAGCTTCCTCACCAGCATTCTCATGAGCATTCTCACCAGCGTTCTCACCAGCATCCTCACCTTCTCCTACCTCTCAGGGCTCTCCCTTAGTGCACAATTTTGCTGCACCATCATTTGGGTCGCCCTCAAAGTTCAAGGTATTCTTGGGATATTAATTCATCACCATCATCACCAACATCATCATTTGAAAGTTGCGTTTGTTTGTAAAATAAAATTCCTAAACGGTACATGATTGTGTTGTATTTTTTTTTTACTTTCACGGTACAGTATGGTATGGTTCAGCACTTTTAATAAACTGTAAGCACATTCCTTCAATAAATTGGAAATGGTACTGTACCTGGTGTGGTTTTTTTTCACACTCACGATACCGTATAGTTCAGCACATTTAATAAACTGTAAGCGCATTCCTTCAATAAATTGAAAATGGTACCTGGTTGTGGTGAAACTGATGAAGAAGAAGAGTATCGTCGGCGTTGAGAATCTTATCTGCCTATTATGGGCGGACGGTTACCGAGTGAGGGGGTTGAGTATTTGACCAGCTGAAGGCATTGCACTGCCACTGCTATGTGCTCTGGGTCATCTTGGTAAGATGAGGCTATGATTGTTGACTAGTGCCTGAGATTGCTTGGTTCATTTTATACATGTCTTGTTGTGTTTATTGGCTTTGTAGGACTAATGAGATTATTGTCTTTCATGTAGGTAGACACCAGATCGATTTCAATAAAGCCTTGTATCTTGGAGAGGTCTGCTTGAAGTATTCTTTCAATACAATGTATTGAAATCGGTATTTGAGACGTTCAAGGAGTATGGAGAAACTGATCAAGTTGGAACGTTTCTGTGGGGACCCGAATTCGAGCGACACCGCCACCCAGCTGACCCACTGGCTCCACTCCTTGAGGCTCTACACCGACTTAGTTCCGGAGATCACTGATGACCAGAAACGTAATGTTCTGCCTTGCAATGTGTCCCATGTCATCTATGAATATGTTTCTCACTGCGCGACCTATGTCGAGGCTGTGGCTACTCTGAAAGCACTTTACGTTAAACCTCGCTGCACTATTTACACGCGGCACCTCCTAGCTACGCGCAGACAGGAGAGCACAGAATCACTAGAACAATACGGCCAGGTCTTACGGCAGCTTCGCAAGGACTGCGCTATTCCAGATCGCACGGGCGTGGAATTCACGGACGATCTGGTGCGCGATGCCTTCATTACGGGGCTCCAGTCTCCCGCGATCCGGCAGCGTCTTCTCGAGAGCGAAACGCTGGACTTCAGAAAGGCTTTCGACCAAGCCCGAGTCCTGCGGGCGCGGTATGCGGCTTAGCGGAGATGGCGGTCGAACTGCTTCTGCTGTTCCCTCGCTTAACATCTAATTGCCGTCCAGTCACCGTGAAATCTAGACGGTATTCCCAGTTCGATATCCTTTTTATCGCCGAAGAAACTAAATGTCTTTTGCTCGAAGGAATCATCGAACCCAGTCGCTCACCATGGCGGGCACAGGTGTTGGTCGTAAATAGCCCGAATCATCGCAAACTTATGGTCGTTGACTACTCGCAAACGATTAATCGTTATATCCAACTTGATGCCTACCCGTTTCCTCGGATGGATGATATGGTCCGGGCGGTATCTAAATATTGAGTTTTCAGTACGCTAGACCTTCGTACCGCCCATCATCAAATTCCGATACGGGCAGCCGACCACCCCTTCACGGCCGTCGAGTCTGGACAGCGACTGTACCAATTCCGTAGAATTCCCTTCGGCGCTACGAATGGTGTTTCGTGCTTTCAATGGGCTATACAAAAGATCCTGGAAAAGGAACAATTGAAAGATGTACTCGTGTATGTTGATAACGTGACCGTGTGCGGATGGAATCAGAAGGACCATGATGCAAATCTGCGCCATTTCTTGGAAGTGGCTCGTAAATACCGGTTAACCTTGAACAAAGCCAAATGCAGCTACTCTGAGAACCATAAATCTTTTGGGCAACACGGTGTTCGGAGGGGAGATAAGGCCCGATTAGGCACGGCTCCAGCCCCTACTCGACCTTGCCCCTCCTGTCGATCAGGCGACTTTAAAGTGTGCAATGGGACTGTTTGTGCATTACTCTCAGTGGGTGTCAAAGTTATCAGAGAAGATAAGCCCTCCTGTCGAGTGCAAAACATTTCCGCTGACCTTGACTGCTCAAACGTCTTTTCAACAAATCAAGGATGACGTCGCCGGCGCCGTTGTGACTTCAATCGACGAGACGGTCCTTTTGGTGGTGGAGACGGATGCGTCAGATTGCGCCATGGCAGCCATGCTGAACCAGGGGGGCCGACCGGTGGCATTCTTCTTACCCACTTTATCTGAGAGTGAGAGGTGCCATTCCTCGATCGAAAGGAGGAGTACGCTATCATTGAATCAGTCCGCAGATGGCGCCACTTCCTCTTGGGGAAGCACTTTCACATAATCACTGATCAGCAGTTAGTCTCATTTATGTACAACGGAAAACACTCTCAAAAGATCAAGAACGAGAAGATCACGCCTTGGCACAAAGAACTGGCCGACGACAGCTTTGAGATAGTGTACAGACCAGGAAAAGATAACCATGCGGCCGACGCCTTGTCTCGGCCCATTTGCTCTGGGATGATGGTCGACGAGCTACAGTCCATACACGACGCGCTTTGTCACCCGGGCATTGCCCGAATGGCCCACTTTGTTAGCAGTAGGAACTTGCCTTTCTCCATCGACGATATTGGTCAGTTATGTATGACGTGTCAGGCTTGCGCAGAATTGAAGCCAAGCTTCTACAAGCCTCCTTTGGGTACACTCATACAGTCATACACGCTGGTCGACCATGGGAGTGACTGAACATCGACTTCAAGGGGCCCTTGCCCGGCGGCGGGGCGAATTGCTACATTCTGACAGTAGTGGACAAGTATTCACGATTCCCGTTCGCATTCCCATGCTCAGATATGTCGTCACTTAGTCATCCGATGTTTTCGGCAGGTGTTTCTAATGTTTGGGTATCCTGCATTCATACACAGCGACCGCGGGACAGTGTTCTTGTCACGGGAGATCAAGAAATTTCTCCTCGAGCGGGGGATTGCTTCTAGCCACACCACCGCGTACAATCCCCAGGGGAACGGTTTAATTGAACGTTACAACGGGATTATTTGGAGACCTGTTACTATGGCTCTGCGTACCCGCGGCCTGCCTTAGAGCATGTGGGAGCGCGTGCTGCCGGAAGCACTACACGCTATCAGGTCTCTCCAGTGTACCGCAACTAACGCAACTGCCCACGAGCAACTGTTCAAGTACCAACGTCGCAGCTCCAGCGGTCAGCCCCTACCCTCGTGGTTAGCCGAGCCGGAACCGGCTTTACTAAAGCGAACGGTCCGCCAGCGCAAATACGAACCACTCGTGGACCGAGTAGAAATATTTAGAGCAAATCCAGAATACGCGCACGTCCGTTTAGCCGACGGTAGAGAAACAACTGTGTTAGTTCGGTATCTCGCACCTTGTGGAGAGGTTAACGGGCAGCCCGACGACCGAATCAGCGAGGCAGACTCGACTACCCCCGCCCGGGCGAATTTGCGCACGGACGATGCCACTGGGGGTGCCGCTGCTTCGGATTCTGGGAGCTTGTCACCCTTGCCGCCGGCCCCGGGCCTGCCGAGCCCGGGACAAAGAAAAAACCTATTTTGGGGGGCAACACCCCGGCCCCACAAAAGACCCATATACCTCCACCTCCATACACCCGAGGAGCTTTGCCAAGGAGGATGATATTGGAGACTTCATGACCAGTCCGTCATAGGCCTACATGTTAATGGCACACCATGATCTGTCGGTTCGGTGCCGGACACACATCTCCCAACATGTACCCGATGACACAGCTGATAATACGAGCTTCAAGCTTCACCGGGAGTATTATTATTATTATTTTTGGAGGGTGAAAAACAGGGGTGCGGTTAATACACTGTCAGGGTTAATACACCAGAAAATACGGTACCCCCATAACGCCAAAGTGGATATAAAAAAAAGAAGAACTTTTTACAAAATAATTTAAAGTGAAATACAGAACTATCTAATATACATAAGTATTCAACCCCCTGAGTCAATACTTTGTAGAAGCACCTTTGGCAGCGATTAAATCTTTGAGTCTTCTTCAGTATGTATCGGCTTTGCACAGCTGGATGTGGGACTTTCTCCCATTCTTCCTTGCAGATTTGCTCAAGCTCCGTCAAGTTGGACGGTGAACAGCATTCTTCAAGTCTTCCAACAGATTTATCAATGCGATTAAAGTCTGGGCTTTGGCTGGGCCACTGAAGGACTTTCACGTTCTTGTTCTCAAGCCATTCCAGTGTTGCTTTGGCTGTCTGCTTGGGGTCATTGTCTTTGCCGCAGGCTATGGTCTTGTGCACTCTGAAGCAGGGTCTCCTCAAGGATTTGCCTGTATTTGGCTCCATTTATTGTTCCCTCTATCCTGGCAAGTCTCCCAGTCCCTGCCACTGAAAGGCAAGCCCATAGCATGATGTTGCCGCCACCATGCTTCAAAGCAGGGATGGTGTTAGATGGGTGATGAGCTGTGCTTGGTTTTCTACCAGCTATAGCGCTTTGCATTCAGGCAAAAGAGTCCAAGTTTTGTCTCGTCAGACCACAGAATCATTTGCCTAATGCTCTCAGAATCTTTCATGTGCCTTTTTGCAAACTCCAGGCATACCGTCGTGCCTTTTTCTCAGGAATGGCTTCCGTCTGGCCACTCTCCCATAAAGTCTAGATTTGTGCAGTGCTGCAGGCCTCCCTTCTCACCAAGGAACTCTGGAGTTATGTCAGAGAGGTCATTGGGTTCTTGGTCACCTCTCTGACAAAGGTCCTTCTTGCCGGGTTGCTCAGTTTAGTCGGGCAACATGAGACTACCCTGGAAGAGTCTGGGTAGTTCCATATTCTTCCCATTTCCTCATGATGGAGCTCACTGTGCTCCTGGGAACTTTCAACACTCTAGAAATTGTTTTATACGCTTCTCCAGATCTATGCCTCCTCACAATTCTATCTCGGAGTTCTACAGACAGTTCCTTGGACTTCATGGTCGCGTTTCTGCTATGACATGAACTGTCAACTGTGGGACCTCATGTAGAAAGGTGTGTCTCTTCTTTTTAAATCATGCCCAATCAATTGAATTGGCCACAGGTGTACCCCGATCAAGTTATGGAGACATCTCAAGGACGATCAAAGGAAATTGGATGCACATGAGCTCAATTTGTTATAAAAGATTTTTTTTTAAATTCACTGACATTATGTGGCATTGTGTGTAGATCAGTAACAACAAGTACAAAAAGTTTTAATTAAAACAAAAGCCGCGTTGATGTTACACAATGCCTAGATGCAGCTGTGCCTATAACGTCGATGTTATAGGCACAGGACATTCCTATTGATTCGATTACTTGATGTTATTTTTGTGCAAAGTGAAAATATATCTCGGCAATTTCTCGTGTGTGGCGACGAATTTTTAATATATCCCGGCATTTTCCCGTCTGTTATTTCAGGCGGTGTATGACTGACCATGCCGCGATTTAAAAAATATATATCTCGGCAATTTCCCGTGTGTGGCGACACGTGAACGAAGCTATGCTCCTCTCTCCACATTATTGTGACGACGTATAAATTAAATATTTCATCGTGACGATTGTCATCAAATGAACGAATTTTTAATATATCTCGGCATTTTCCCGTCTGTTATTTCGGGCGGTGTATGACTGACCATGCCGCGATTTAAAAAAAATAAATCTCAATGGACTTGAAGTTACAGGCCTTTGAGAATTCATTTCGTTCTATAAAGGGCAACTTCCATCGGATTTTCTTCCCGTTTTTTTTCAACCGAGTCTAAAATTATGTTAGCGACTGTGAAAAATGAAATGATATATCGAATTTGATTTGAAATAAAACTGTGTGAGAGAGGAAGACACCACGGGCCTACAAAACAGGCCTCAAAGCTATGCGAGTTAATAAAATGGTGGATATTTGTTTATATGAAGCCTCTCCCACAATGGGTGGAGCTATGGTTCCCAGAATGGGTGAAGCTTTGAGGTTTTGTCTTCTCTGCAAGAACAACAAGAAGAACAAGAAGAAGAAGAAGAAGAAGCACAAGAACAACAGCAGAGGGCACTCTATGACCAGCGTCTTGCGACGCGGCAAAAAAAAAAAAGTGAATTTAATCCATTTTAAATTCAGGCTGAAACACAACAAAATGTGAAAAAAGCCAAGTGGGATGAATAACTTCTCAAGACACTGTGTGTGAAACACTCAAGACTCCTTTCACGCAACACACCCTGAGGATCAGCATCTCCTTTCACACCACATTCATAATCATGACACTGTGGCGGACGCAAAAGCCCACTGGCGTGGTGACATCATTCCGCGCACCAAGTGGGCGGTGGCCACGCCCGAGGGGTAGGCGTGGCCTCATGATATACACCGGGCGCGCAGCCCGGAGTGCGCTAGTGTTACAGTGAGCTCCTGAAATAAAGACGCTTATAAGTTACCGCTTGTCCGCTTCCTCCTTGCTCGTAAGCAGCGCGCGTAACGCCGCGCTTTACTGGTGACCCCCTTGACGTTGGATCTGCCGGAGCGATCCTTCCACACGCGACGCCATTGCCATGGCCAACTTCATCAAACTTCCCGAATTTTGGGAGGCTCAGGCCGAAGTCTGGTTCGTCCAGGCCGAAGCCCAATTTCAGCTTTGGCGCCTCACCGGCGATGACACGCGCTATTGCCACGTCGTCGCCTCCCTCGGGCCCGACACGGCCGCTCGAGTTGTGTCCGTCCTTCGCCACCCACCGGACGGCCACAAGTACGAGGCACTCAAGCGGCTACTCCTAGCCACGTTCGGCCTCACGGACGACGCACGGGCCGACCGCCTCCTGGATCTCCCCGAGCTCGGTGACACGCGCCCGTCGGTCCGAATGGACCATATGCTGTCACTGTTGGGCGACGAAGCCCCCGGTTCTCTATTCCGGGCGCTTTTCCGTCGCCAACTTCCAGCGCAGGTTCGCCTCGCGTTGGCCGGGACCGGGCTAACGGAACCCCGAGCATTGGCAGCCGAGGCGGACAAGTACTTCGCCGCTTCGGACACGCGGGCGAGAGTCGGCGTGGCCGTCACGGCCCTCGTGGCTGATGCTGCTGATGCTGCTGCTGATGCTGCTGATCCACAGCATCAGCTTATACAGCATACGCAGCATGCTGATACGCACCTCGTGACCGCCGCCACGCCCCGCCCACCGCCGCGGCGAAAACCGCCACCGCGGGGAAACCCGCCAACTCCACCGGCCTGGCGGAGCCAGCCTCGCTCCTCCAGCTCCACCACCTGGTGCTGGTTCCACGCCAAGTTCGGCCACGAAGCTCGGCAGTGTCATCCGCCATGCTCCTTCAACAGGTCGGGAAACGCCTGGGCCGGCGCTCAATAGTGGCGATGAGCGCCGGCCGTTCGAGCAGCCTGCTGTTCATAACGGACACCTTCTCCGGGCGCCGTTACGTGTGCGACATGTGAGCGCAGGTGAGTGTCGTTCCCGCCGGCACGTCAGACAAGCACGCAGCGGGTGGGGGCCCCGCGGTGCTTGCCGCGAACGGGACGCCCATCCGTACGTACGGAAAACGCTGCCTCTCTTTGCGGTTCGGAGGGCAGGTTTTCCGATGGACGTTCGTCACCGCCGACGTGCCCATGGCACTGCTTGGCGCGGACTTCCTGTGCGCTAATGGGCTCCTGGTCGACGTCAAGCGCAGACGTCTTGTCCAGGCCGAGACGTTCAGCTCGCTCGCTTGTGCGTTGCCCAGCTCAACGAGCGGCTTGCCAAGCGGCTTGCCGAACGGTTCGGTTCCGGCCACGTTGGTCTGTACGCTTCCGGCAGCGGACGCATTCACCCGCCTCCTCGCCGGCTTCCCGGCCCTCACGCGGCCCACCTTCTCGGCGGGGGCCGTCAAGCACGGGGTGGCCCATCACATCCCCACCGTCGGGCCACCGGTCTACGCCCGGGCACGCCGCCTCGAGCCGACGAAGCTGGCGGTGGCAAAAGCGGCGTTCGCTACCCTGGAGCGACTCGGCATCGTTCGGCACTCAGAGAGCGCTTGGGCGTCGCCGCTGCACATCGTGCTGAAGCCCGGCGGGGGATGGCGACCGTGCGGGGACTATCGCCGTCTCAATGACGCCACGACTCCCGACCGCTACCCCGTCCCCCACATTCAGGACTTTTCCGCCCGTTTGGCGGGCATGTCCTTCTTCTCGAAGGTGGACCTCATACGCGGCTACCATCAGGTCCCCGTCAGGCCGGAGGACGTCCCGAAGACGGCGGTCATTATGCCATTCGGACTCTTCGAGTTCCTGCGCATGCCCTTCGGTCTGAAGAATGCGGCTCAGGCGTTCCAGCGACTGATGGACAGCGTCCTGCGTGACTTGGATTTTGTCTACATCTACCTGGACGATATCCTCGTCGCCAGCGCTTCCCGCGAAGAGCACCTACGCCACCTCCGCACGCTCTTCGAACGCTTGGGCCAGCATGGCCTGATTGTGAACCCCGCAAAGTGCCGGTTCGGCACCACCATAATCGATTTTCTGGGGCACCGTGTCACCGGGCACGGAGCCGTCCCCCTGCCGGCCAAGGTGGAGGCGGTGAAGGGGTTTCCGCACCCCCGCACGATCAGAGGGCTGCAGGAGTTCCTGGGCATGGTGAACTTTTACCATCGGTTCCTGCCCCGTATCGCCCAGCTCCTGCGCCCCCTGCACGAAGCTCTCCGAGGTAAGCCGGGCAAAGGCGACGTTACCTGGACCGAGCAGATGGACACGGCGTTCACGGGCGCGAAGCTCGCCTTGGCTAACGCCACCATGCTCGCGCACCCGGCGCCCGATGCACCGATCGCCCTCACCACCGATGCCTCAGACTACGCGGTGGGCGCGGTGCACGAGCAATGGGTGCGTGGCGCTTGGCAACCGCTGGCGTTCTTTAGCCGGCAGCTTCGCCCGCCCGAACGCCGTTACAGTACCTTCGACCGCGAGTTGCTCGGGCTTCACTTGGCGGTCAGGCACTTCCGCCATCTGCTCGAGGGCCGTGCGTTCACTGCCTTCGTCGACCACAAGCCGCTGATCTTCGCGATGGGCAAGGTCACCGAGCCGTGGTCGGCCCGGCAGCAGCGTCACCTCTCGGCCGTGTCCGAGTACACGACGGACATCCAGCACGTCGCGGGGAAGGCCAACCCAGTGGCGGATTGCCTTTCCCGGGCCGTCGCCCACGCAGTCCACCTCGGCATCGACTATGCCCGGATGGCAGCGGACCAGGCCGCTGACCCCGACGTCCAGGCCTTGCGGACCGCCGTCACGGGCCTCCGCGTCACCGAGGTGGCGTTCGACGGCACGGGCACGGCCCTCTTGTGCGACGTCTCCCTCGGGCGTCCTCGCCCCATCGTGCCCGCGGGCTGGCAGCGCCAGGTGTTTGACGCCATCCACGGCCTGTCCCACCCGGGCTCCAGGGCCTCCCAAAGGCTGATCGCCGACAAGTTCGTCTGGCATGGCCTCCGGAAGGCCGTCCGTGGCTGGGCCAGGACGTGCCTCACGTGCCAGCGCGCCAAGGTGCACCGGCACACCCAGGCCCCGTTGGCCCCGTTCACGGTGCCGGAACGCCGGTTTGACCACGTCCACGTGGACCTGGTGGGACCTCTGCCCCCCTCGCGGGGTTTCACCTACGTCCTCACCATGGTGGACCGCACCACCCGGTGGCCGGAGGCCGTGCCCTTGGCGTCGACAACGGCGGCCGATGTCGCGCAGGCTTTCATCGCCACCTGGGTCACCCGGTTCGGCGCCCCCTCAGACATCTCGTCCGACCGTGGCCCCCAGTTCACCTCGGAGCTCTGGGGGGCGGTCGCGCAGGGGCTCGGGGTCCGGCTGCACCGAACCACGGCCTACCACCCCCAGGCTAACGGCCTGTGTGAGCGATTTCACCGCTCATTGAAGGCCGCGCTCCGGGCCACCCTCCGCGACGGCGGCTGGGTCGACAGGCTCCCCTGGGTCCTGCTGGGCCTCCGGACGACGCCCAAGGAGGACCTGCGCACATCCGCGGCGGAGTTGGTCTTCGGGCAACCGCTGCGGGTGCCGGGCGAGTTCCTCCCCGACTCCACGGCACCATGGTCCGCGGCACAGCAGCGCTCCGCTCTGCAAGAGACTGCCCAGAGGTTCGCCCCGGTGCCAACGGCATGCCACGGGCACCCACCGACGCACGTCGCCCCGGAGCTTCGCACGGCGGAGTATGTCTTCGTCCGCCACGATGCCCACCGGACACCACTGCGGCCCCCGTACGACGGGCCTTTCCGCGTGCTGGAGACCAGGGCGAAGCACTTCACCCTGGACATCGGCGGTACTCCTGTCCGCGTTTCGGTAGACCGCCTCAAGCCGGCCCACCTCGATGTGGACCATCCACCGCCAGTGGCCCGACCCCCACGTCGGGGCCGCCCCCTTGCGGGCGGACCCCCGGCACCGCCCAGCCCCGCCGCCACGCCGCCCCCAGGTCCTGCACCCATCCCAGGGGCAGCCAGGGGCATCCCACCTGGCATCCCTGCACCCCGGACGCTGCCGATCGCCAGGGGGCGCTTCGGCCGGGTCATTCGTCTGCCCCGCAAACTGGCCCTCCAGGTGCGCGGGAATTCTGGGGGGGCGCGTGTGGCGGACACAAAAGCCCACTGGCGTGGTGACATCATTCCGCGCACCAAGTGGGCGGTGGCCACGCCCGAGGGGTAGGCGTGGCCTCATGATATACACCGGGCGCGCAGCCCGGAGCGCGCCAGTGTTACAGTGAGCTCCTGAAATAAAGACGCTTATAAGTTACCGCTTGTCCGCTTCCTCCTTGCTCGCAAGCAGCGCGCGTAACGCCGCGCTTTAACACCTTTGTAAACTAGAACGGCACTCAGTAGAGAGCATACCTCCCTCAGGTGAACAGTTTACGTTTTGTATCCCAGAGTAGACCAGAAAATCACAACACAGAATCACATTTGATCAAAAGCATCCATCCACAACTTTATGAGATATTCTGCTGTATATAGTTTTTGGCCCTATTTCCAATGGTGAAGAATCACTTTAAAATTCTAGTAGCCAGATCCGAACCCGGATCTTCACCAAAATCTAATCATTTCGTCCATGTCACATACGCTACCTCTCTGCCAAATTTCGTCCGAATCCGTCCACAACCTTTTGAGATATCTTGTTCACAAACAAACAGACAGGGGTGAAAACATAACCTCCATCCACCTTTGGTGGTGGAGGTAACAATACTCACTTCAATAATATTATGTCCATCAAATTGAAGTCCATCAAATAATTTCGTGAACAGGATGCCAAGTGCCCACACATCGACTGGGGGACCTTCGTAGCCATGCTCTATGATCTCTGGTGCCATATAGCCAGGTGTGCCCCAGTGATGGTAAAATTTTTGACCATGTATGAAAGGTGTGGCCATGTTGAAGTCAATGACCTTGACGATCCGCTGAGAGTTGAAAAGCACATTTTGTAGCTGGAGAATAAACAGATATCAATATGTTAAAAAAAAACATTAAACCTTTGGTGATAAATTATATTGAAGGAAAGATGTAAATTTAATTGTGAAGGGAAGGTAGGAAAATAAATTCCAGAAAGAGAAAAGTAAAAAAAAACAAACATCCTCTACCAATTTCAGTCAGGAGTTTGCATTGCATAATACTAGCAACGGCACCCGCCCTATGGGCGGGGCTCAAATTGGGAAGCCCAAATGAAAAGGCAAAATATCAGAAATTGAAGGTTTTTTTAAATTTTAAACGATTCATATAAACATCCGTTGAATCATATCACACACAAATCATCAAAATCTAAACAGTATCTTTAGAATTTCAATAAAAGCCACATCACTGTTCATATCGGTAAATATTATTCCATCGTGTTTCAAATCGTGATCGATACACTATGATCGTGATGATCGTGATCGTGAATCGTGATCGATAATCGTGTTCACAATCGCTATGTCGTATGTACTCCCGATACGTGTACCAAATTCCCGATACGTGTAACTGTACCAAATCAACAGTTAAAAGGATTTTGAGCCGATAGCTGTTACGGCCTTTGCAAGATCGGTGGAGACAGCAATCTGTTAGCGTATTCATCGCCCAAATAGTTATGTGGAATTCTCTCATGAAGAGATTAATGTTTAATGAACGTTTAATGTTTAATGAACGTTTAATGTTTAATGAACGTTTAATGCCCTTCGACGTCTGGGGCCGCCAGACAACGGCTGTTAAACGTTACGGCTGTTACGGCCTTGGCAAGATCGATGGAGACAGCATTTATTATACTTTCAATGAAGGACACTGTCTCAAGCCCCAGTCCCCATCACGGATGGGCTCAGCGGTTTACCCAAGCCTGACGGCGAAGGGCAAGGTACACGCTGGCCCGTCCAGTGTAGCGCGCGTGCGGCCCCAGACATCGAAGGGCATTAAACGTTCATTAAACATTAAACGTTCATTAAACATTAAACGTTCATTAAAGGATTACGAAACGAAAAGCATTACGAAATTACGTTCACACCGTCACGTCAAACACTACCGTGAACACATACATCGTCACAATGAGAACATCGTCACAATGGACATTATGCAAACGTGAATGTTATGCGGGAGTCCAAACCTGAGAATACTGGAGACCAAAGCTGAAATTGGGAAAACTAAATAGCCCATTTTACTCCTGGAGATCCCAGGATTACCCACACAAAATATAGTTTCGATCGGTTGAGCCGTTTTTGCGGTACCTTCGAACAGACGGACAGACATTTGGTGAATTATAGTAAGATGGAGGAGGGGGAAGCGAGAGTAGATAGCGAGGTTTACAAACGATATCCAAATGAGGAGTACAAAGTCGCAGGAAGTGAGACTTCTTTAGCTAAATGACAGGAATCGAAGGCCACAAGATGTGGAGGTGTGAAAGGAAAGAGAAACTCAGGAGAAGTTTCGCAATCACGGTAAGGGACAATATTATAGCAAGAGAAAAGGGCGATCTGAAGCAGGGAATTAATGAAGAGTGTTCTGTGTTGATAGAGATTAGGGATGGAAGAGTAGGTAGTCACGTATAATCAGGATCCTGGTGTGACGGAAGAGTAAGATTGAAAGGTTCATGAAGAATTCAAAATGTATTGTGGTGAGGGAAGAGAGCTGATTGTGGGTGATATTAATTTGCCAGGGATAGACTGGGTTCAGAAACAGGGAAAGGGCAGAGGAGGAATTTCATGATCTTATCCAGGATTTCTTTTCAATGCAGTTTGTCGATAATCTCATGAGGAGCAGAGTGTTAGACCTCTTATGAGGTAATAATCTGAATAAGGTGGAGAAGGTTAAGGTGGAACAGCATTTATGGACAAGAGACCATAACATAGTGTGTGTAAGTGGATTCTGGGACCACCATGAATATATATCAAAATTACACACAAATTCCAACAGTGGGTGGCTGTCTTTTTCACAGACAACAACCGAGCTGGAATGAGTATTTAATTTTGATTTCTTATTTTCTATTTATATTTGAAGTTTAAATCATAATATAATGAACACAAAAAGGGTCCATATGTGACGGATCCCGCCCTCTTTCCCTCCATTGTAGGTTTCACCCAATAATATCAATTTTGTTCATTCCTGCCCCCTCCACTTCCCACTCCCATTCCTTCCTTTGCTGCACCAAAAATAGTTTTCATTGCAGTGTCAGGCAGAACGTATCACGGTCTGCACTGGTGCAGTTGGTTACCTTTATCTTCCTGTGCACAATGTTCTGGGCGTGCAAGTACTCAAAAGCATCAGCCATCTGGAGGGAGGAAGAAATGAAATATTCAAACATGGACACAGATTGTGGTTGTTGAGATTTTACAATTTTCATTTCAATTATTTCTGTCATTTTTCAAACCACGACACAAACATCACAATGAGGGTGGAATGAGTATTTTACCAACTTCTACTCCAAATGGTAACCAACGTCTGCTCACCTGTTTCATGGGAAACCACAATCTTCTTTCTGTAAATTTCCTCAGAAAAGGAATTTGGGAAGCGAGTGAACCTGTACACAGCAGACAGGAACATACAAGGGCAAGCCAAGGTAATGAGATAAAAAAAATGTGTGTACAGAATCGAGGCTCGTGCAGAGCGAACAAATTAAACATGAAACATGCACAGACACATAAAACATACAATGAAGGGAGCGGGAGACAAGAGGGGGAGAGAGGGAAGCACACAAGCGCAAAAACAGCAGAGAACAGGGACGGTGGTAGATCTGTGGAAGGGAGAGGACTGGCGGAGGAGGGAGTGGGTGGGGAAGGGGGGGGGTGTGGGTACACTGTATAACGCAAATGAACACAACTAGGAATTACAGGAAATAAGTTAGAGAATCAAAGAGTCAGATTTGGAGTGTTTTATCGGGGGTAGAAAAGATCAAGGTTTTGGATTGGGTAAGACAAGAGAAGGTGGTGAACAGCTGTTTTGAAGACCTGGAGGGATAAGTGGGATTGAATAGAGTGAGGGAGTTTGTTCCAGAGGCGGGAGAAAAAGGGAATGAAAGAGTGAACGTGAGCAGAGAGCCTAGATTTTGGCAGTTTAACCATAAGAGCGTTGCAAGCAGATCTTGTGCCTCCTGCAGGAATATTTGGGGGGCAGAGCACAGACAGAGCTGGGGGAGCTAGGCCGGAGAAGAGTAGATAGAAGACAGAAAGACCACCAACCTGCCTGCGGTGAGCGAGTGATAGGCCCTCAGAATCAGCTTCATCGCGGGAGATACCAATGATTCTGAAACCTTTGGATTCAACAGCGTGAAGCCGAGCTAGGTGTGAGGCAGGAGCACAGGAGGAGCACAGGCACACAGGAGGAGCACAGGAGTACAGGCCAGAGGGGAGAGCAGTATTCCATTGAGCTGCGGATGAAAGCTTTGTATATGATTAGGAGCTCGGAGGTGCCCAAAAAGGACCTCTCACGACGGAGGATGCCCAGTCGGTGACTGGCTTTGGAGACCAGCTTGGAAATGTGGTTTTGCCAGGAAAGATCTTGGCAGATAGTGAGACCCAAAAGCTTGAGTGACAGAACTTATTTGAGAGGATTGTTGAGCAAGTAGATGGGAGGATTGTCCAGACAGTCTTTTTGGAGAGACAAAGTGAGAGTGTGAGATATGCCAGGATTGAAAGACATATTCCACTTGTTTGACCAGTTTGTGGTTTTATCCAGGTCTGCAGAGTGAAGAATTTTGCATTTCTGAGAAAAAAGGAGGAGAGGGGAAGTTCTTTTGTTTTTGAAGATTTGAATGTTTCATTGATAAAATAAACACAAAATGATGAAGATAAAAATTTGCTTGAAAGCTCAAAGGTCATTGAAGAGTAAGGTGATGGAGGGCCACAGCTGGATACAAGTAGGGGAATGAATGAACAGGAAGAGGGGTGGGTGAGGTCGAGAGAGAGAGAGAGAGAGAGACAGAGAGAGAGAGGGGGCTGGGGGGGGGTGGAGGGGGTTAACACAAGACACTGGAAGTGAAGGATAAAATGATAAGAGGGTTCACGGGCAAAGACAAAATATTGAGGAAAGGATAGAGAGTGACATGAGATGTTGGTGCACCACCTGCAATAAGTCTTGGAGGGGAGAATGTGATTGAATAGTTTCCAGAGGGCAGTTACAGAAATGGGAGAAAAGAGGAACCATAAAGTGTGTGTGGAAAGTCTGCACTTTGAGTATAACCAGAAGTGGATCACTGGAGGAACTTGTGTAGTGAAGGAGCGGGAGACATCAGCATCTTCCAAGACTCTCTGTCTTTTGACAGGCCGCATAAATGAGATGAGCCGCTCCGTCTGTCACGTGAGGAACTGGCAATGTGTTTCAGCCTCATCACATGACATGATAATCATGTTGAGAGCTTCTTATTTAACAGAAACCAAATCAGTTTGTGATGCTGCCATCTCTTCACCTAAATGAGAAGTTGCACAATCACAAACAGGTTTCCTGGATCCTGTGGAATATAAAGCTCTCACGAGGTCTCCATTGACCAACACAGACACCTTGTCGGCCATGAGTTTAAGGAATTATTTAGAATGATGGAAACCGCAGCTGTTTGGAAGAAAGCTTTGATATGTGATCCACGTCATGGCTGATGGTGAAGCCTATAAAGTCAAGAAAACGAACCACTTCCTGTGTCTGACCAGGAAAATAGATCAGTTGGTTGTTTTTGACAATTGTGCCTGAGTGACAGGGTGAAACTGAGATTTGTCAGAACTGAATGAGATGGTCCAACAATCAGAACATCATCATTCATGTTTTCTAATGACTAAATCATTTTGCTGCCAAAGTAAAAGTTGACTTGACAGACACAAACAGTGGATTTTCAGCAAAATTACGTCAGAAACCTCACCTGCTTCCACATACTCCATAACGAGGACCACGCGGTGATTGTATGGATCTTTTGTTGGGATGTCGATCAACTTCACTGAAAGGATACAAGATGGTGGAACACAACTTAATATGGCATAAGAAACTCTTCCAAAGTCAAACACCTTTAAACGACATGATAAACATGCACATTGTGTGTGATGACAAGTAGTCAACAGGTGAGCCTCAACATCCTCCTTTCACCATCACCATTCATGATCTTGTCTGAGAACATTTGGGCAGAACCGCACCAATCATAAGTACATCGATTAAATAAGCACAGGTGATTGCAGGAAGTGTTGAGACCAGTATACAAATGGGCCAAACGAGGTTGGAAAAGCAGGTGGGGAGGGGGGGGGGGGGGTTCTGCGTGGTGTGTGTACGGATCACAATTCGTATCGAGCAGATTTAGGTTCAGGCAAACAACTGATGAGAGTTATTCTGATAAGACTGCATTTGGCAAACACACACGATTCGGTTGGCAGAGAACATTTGATTTCCAGTGTGTTGGAGTCTCATGATTAATCACACACAAGCAAATGAAAGTGAAAAGCAAAGAACTGATAAGAGGATCCAGTTTCCAGCTTCTCTTCTTCTTTTCGGTTGTTGACCACTTTTGTTCGTACCGTGGGCACATCACCACACAATTTGAGTGCCTGTTTTGTTACTTTTACATCTTGCGCTCAGCAGTTCGTTGTTCTTTTCTCACATGGTCAATCACCATCACTAGACCTCATGAAGCCTGGTGTTGGCTTCACCGTGAAGGTGATTGGCTGAAGATCTTCCGGTGTTGAAACTAAGCCCACATCATGCCGCTGAAATACCACCAGGAGGGGTTGACTCACCCTGTTATCCTTCCGTCGTTGCGAAATGAGTACCGGCCTACTGGTAACAGGGGCACTGCATCAGCGGCACAGCCTCACTTCTGGAAGATGATGCAACCAACAGCCACAGACTGGATATGAAACAACAACGATTCCCATCCTCATTAAAAAACCATCCTTATTCAGCTTGTTCAGCGTCTGTGTCCTCTTCCCCCTGCTCTCGCTCAATATTCCTTCAACCGTCGTCCTCTTTCATCCATTACTCTGCTATCGGTGAAGTACAAGGATCTGCACCCAGACTCAATCGCTCAACTGTGCTTTCTGTTAATCCTGTACATCATCCTGTCAAACCTCAAAGACAAATCATGTCTTTCTTGGTATTTGAGGTAAATTTTAGAGGCCTTTGAAGTGAATAGAATTGCATTTCAATCTCAATATGTATATTTATTGTCTAAAAATAGCTATTCAAGTCTCTCTGAGACAAGAATTTTGATGGTGATCATTTTATTGCAAGTAATTTTCAATTTTCTTCAGATGATACAGAAGAACCATCCCTTTTCGGCCTCAGAAATTTCCTGGCATCAAAATCTATTTTAATGTCACCACAGTGTGCAGGGGATGTTGCAGAGAAGCACGAGTGGTCACATGCACTTGCAGGATGCAAAATAAATGAAATACCTCAGCTGGGACATTTGTGCCAAGAAATACACAGCACAACAACTTTACCTGCACGAGTGTGCATGTTCCGCTTCGGAGGTTGTAAAATCGAAACAGAGAGCTTCTCGTCACCAAATTTGTAATCCGAGTCCTCAGTAACCATAGGTAGGTCCAAAGCACAAGAAAAAAACAACATGACTTGGACTCGGAATGCTTAGACTCGGACAGCTTGGACTCAGACTCAGATTCGGAATCAGACCAAGTGGACTCGACTAAAACACTGGAGGTGGTGGAAGGAATTATCCTGGATAGGTCGCCACTCCGACACAGGATATGATAGAGTGCAAGCGATATTTCTATTTAAGAACAAGCAATCCAAAAGCGGGCTGACACGATGGCCTGGAGCTCTCGATGTACGCAGACTCGCCTCGTAGCCGTCTCGCCTGGGTTGGCAACTCAGCCCAGCTATAAACTATGATCCCGGTGTTTCACAGGCAGGGTGGTTCAATAATTGTGCGGTCCCACGGAGGGAGGTTAAACTAGCATCCCATCTACCACCCTCTTGAGGTGTGGATAAGTGTCCACCCCCCTGAGCTAATACTTGGTGGAAACACCTTTGACAGCAATTACAGCTGTGAGGCTATTTATATATAAATAAATATTTTGCACATGGAGTTCGCAGAAGTGTTGAGAGAATTTGCTGATTGGAGTGATCATCATCTGTGGAATTCTGTAAGATCTCAGCATCTTCCACAGGCATCCTCTGAACACGATCGAATTCCTTCTTGAAGTCAATGAAGTTGATAGAAAGAAGTGTATTCCATTCTAAACATTTATATCATTATATTGAAGGAACTGCGCTCCAACGCGAGTCGAAAGAATTGACGCGACCAAAGACGGAATTCGTCCGAGTTGCTTTATTGAAACAAAACAGCTCAGGTATTCTGACAAGCCCGTTTATCGGGCAGCAATATATATACACATTTATGTCGGGAAGTTTGCCCGGCAAAAGCTATACCGGGCATGCCCGGGTATCAAGGGCGAGCCTTGGAAAGGCGAGTCTGGACCTGCCCGGGCGTGTTTGGCTGCGGCCTGGCAAGTCGAGGCTGGGCGTGCCCGGGCGCTCTGGGCGAGCACTGGAAAGGCGATAGCGGGCATGCCCGGACGCTCTGGGCGTGCCCTGGAAAGGCGATAGCGGGCATGCCCGGACGCTCTGGGCGAGCCCTGGAAAGGCGATAGCGGGCATGCCCGGACGCTCTGGGCGAGCCCTGGAAAGGCGAGAGCGGGCATGCCCGGGAAAGACGAGACCGGGCGTGCCCGGGAGGTTCGGGCGTGCCCGGGAACAGTGAGTCCGGGCATGCCCGGGAGAGGCGCGTCTGGCCGTGTTCTGGCCGGTGCAAGGCGATTATGTACATCCAGCGGTAACCGCTACACACGCCCCTCCAGAATCGACCTGTACCGGCAGGGTCAATTTAAGGGGGGTCCGGATGACCCGGCCAAAGCGACCCCTGGAGGGTCGTGGGGAGGGGTCTGACGTGGTGGTGGGTGGTCGAGCGGGGGGAACTGTGGACGGGGGGCGGCCTCGCCGCGGAGGAAGGGCCAACCGTGGTGGTCGGTCGACGTCCATGTGCGCCGGTTTGAGGCGGTCCACAGAAATCCGGTCCGGCCGGCCGCCGAAGTCGACGATGAAAGACTTGTCGCCCCGTCGCAGGACCCGGAAGGGCCCGTCGTACGGCGGCCGGAGTGGCCCCCGGTGCGCGTCATGACGCACAAAGACGTACTCCGCTGTGCGAAGCGCCGGGGGGACGTAGGACTGGGGGCCACCGTGGCGGGACGTCAGCACGGGGGCAAATCGTCGGGCGGCCTCCTGGAGGTCCGAGCGCTGGCGAGCGGCGGACCAGGGACTGGTAGCGTCGGGCACGAATTCACCCGGGACGCGGAGTGGCTGGCCGTAGACGAGCTCGGCGGCGGACGCCTGGAGGTCTTCCTTGGGGGCCGTGCGAAGGCCCAAAAGGACCCACGGCAGCCGGTCGGCCCAACCGTCGTCCTGAAGGCCGGCCATGAGTGCGGCCTTCATGGAGCGGTGAAACCGCTCGCACAACCCATTGGCTTGGGGGTGGTAGGCCGTGGTGCGGTGCAGCGTGACCCCCAACGAACGGGCGACCGCGCCCCAAAGCTCAGACGTGAACTGTGGGCCGCGGTCGGACGAGATGTCCGCTGGTGCGCCGAAGCGCGCGACCCAGGTGGCGATGAATGCCTGTGCCACGTCGGCGGTGGTGGTGGAGGTGAGGGGCACGGCCTCCGGCCACCTGGTGGTCCTGTCCACCATGGTGAGCAGGTGGGTGAACCCCCGCGAGGGGGGCAGGGGACCCACCAGGTCCACGTGGACGTGGTCGAAACGCCGTTCAGGCACGGCGAAAGGTGCCAGCGGGGCCTGGGTGTGGCGGTGGACCTTGGCTCGCTGGCAGGCCGTGCAGGCGTTGGCCCAGTCGCGGATGTTTCGTCGAAGGCCGTGCCAGACGAAACGCGCCGACACCAGCTTCTGAGAAGCTTTCCGGCCCGGGTGAGAAAGGCCGTGGATGGAGGCGAAGATGCGGCGCTGCCAGGAAACGGGCACGATGGGGCGAGGCTGGCCCTGGGAGACGTCGCAGAGCAGGACGGTGCCCGCGAAGGGGATGTCGGCCAGGCGGAGGCCCGTGTCCGCCACGCGGAGTGCCTGCACCGAGGCGTCGGTGGTCTGGTCGGCCGCCATGAGCGTAAAGTCCACGCCGAGGTGGACCGCGTTCGCGCTGGCCCGCGAAAGGCAGTCGGCCACGGCGTTGTCTTTGCCGGCGACGTGCTGGATGTCCGTGGTGAACTCCGACACGGCGGAGAGGTGGCGCTGCTGGCGGGCCGACCACGGCTCCGTGACCTTAGCCATTGCATAGACCAACGGCTTGTGGTCGACGAAAGCCGTGAACGGGCGGCCCTCCAGGAGGTGTCGGAAATGGCGAACGGCCAGGAATAGCCTGAGCAGCTCGCGGTCGAACGTGCTGTAGTTTAACTCGTTCGGCCGGAGTTGCCGGCTGAAAAAAGCGAGTGGCTGCCAAACCCCGTCCACCCATTGCTCATGGACGGCGCCCACCGCGTAGTTGGAGGCGTCCGTAGTGAGGGCGATGGGCGCGTTGAGTACCGGGTGAGCCAGCAGCGTTGCGTCGGTGAGGGCCCGTTTGGCACTGGCGAAGGCCGCGTCCATGGCCGCGGACCAAACAATGTCATGCTTGGCCGGCTTGCCCCGGAGGGCCTCGTAAAGGGGCCGCATGAGCTGAGCAGCGCGGGGCACGAATCGGTGATAAAAATTCACCATGCCGAGGAACTCTTGGAGGGCCTTGATGGAACGGGGACGCGGGAACGTGGTGATGGCCTCGACCTTGGTCGGCAGCGGCACGGCCCCGGTCTTGGTGATGCGGTGGCCCAAAAAGTCAACGGTCGTCGCGCCGAAGTGGCATTTGACCGGGTTGACAATTAAGCCGTGCTCGCTGAGGCGACCGAACAGTGTTCGGAGGTGGAGGAGGTGCTCGGCGCGGGACGTGCTGGCGACGAGGATGTCGTCCAGATAGACGAAAAGAAACGGCAGGTCGCGCAGCACGCCGTCCATCAAGCGCTGGAACGCCTGGGCCGCGTTCTTGAGGCCAAACGGCATCCGCAAAAATTCGAACAGGCCGAACGGCGTGATGACGGCCGTCTTCGGGACGTCAGCCGCCCGGACAGGTACCTGGTGGTAGCCCCGTATCAGGTCAATTTTCGAAAAGATGACCCGTCCCGCCAAACGGGCGGAAAAGTCCTGAATATGCGGGATCGGGTACCTGTCGGGGGTGGTAGCGTCATTGAGACGGCGGTAGTCGCCACACGGGCGCCATCCACCCCCCGGCTTTGGCACGATGTGCAGTGGCGAGGCCCACGCGCTATCGGAGCGCCGCACGATGCCGAGGTGCTCCAACGCGTCGAATTCGGCCTTTGCCATGGCGAGCTTGGCTGGGTCGAGGCGGCGGGCCCTGGCGTAGACCGGCGGGCCCGTAGTGGGTATGTGGTGCTCGATCCCGTGCCGCACCGCGACGGCCGAAAACGTCGGCCGCGTGAGGGCCGGGAATTCCACGAGCAGGCGAGCGAACTCGTTCGTTGCCGGGAGGGCGCACGCCAGTTCGGTCGGCGTGGAGCTGCTCATTGTGCACGCCAGGGAGCTGAAGGTCTCGGCGTGGACAAGGCGACGTCGTTTGACGTCGACCAGCAGCCCGTGCGCACAGAGGAAGTCGGCGCCCAGCAAAGCCACGGGGACGCTGGCGGTAACAAAAGTCCATTGAAAGCGCTGGCTGCCGAAGCAGAGGGTGACGACGCGTGGGCCGAAAGTGCGTATGGCCGAGCCATTAGCAGCGACCAAAGAGGGGCCGCAAACTGCGTCCAGCCTGTCCTGCTCGGAGGCAGGTATGACGCTCAGTTGGGCGCCGGTGTCGCACAGGAAACGCCGTCCAGACGCTTTGTCCCGAATAAACAGCAAGTTGCCCGAGTGGCCGGCGCTCATGGCTGGGAATGAACGCCGGCCCGGCCGTTTCCCGACCTGCCGAAAGTGCACGGGGGCCGGCACGTCCGAGCCTTGTGTCCGAACCTGGCGTGGTAATAACACCACGCCCGGTCAGGTGGAGGCCCCGGCCGTCGTGTCGGAAGCGGGCGGTGCGGCGTGACGGCCGCCAGTTGCACCGGCAGTTCGGCCTCCAACCGCACAGGGCGCTCGGGCGTCGTGGGCGTCGCCTCGGACGGCGGCGGGCTCCAGGTAACCGCGCCGATGTGCTGGCCCGCCGAGGAGATCTTATCGGCTTGCCTGGCGAGGGCGCGGGAATCCGTGATCAACGTGCCAGCCAGGGCGAGGCGTACCGGGTTAGGCAGCTGACGGAGGAACAGCTCCCGGAACAGGAATGCCGGAGAGTGCTCGCCGAGCAACGAGAGCATATAGTCCATGCGCTCAGACGGGCGCGTGTCGCCGAGCTCGGGCAGGTCAAGCAGGCGCCGTGCGCGTGCTGCCGGTGAGAGGGCGAAAGCGCCGAGGAGGAGCGTCTTCAGCGCGTCGTATTTGTCAGCAGCCGGCGGGTGCTGGAGGAGGCTCAAGGCGCGGGCCGCGGTGGTGGAACCGAGCGCCGCCACAACATGGTGGAAGCGGGTGTCGTCCGCGGTGATGCCTCGCAGGGCGAACTGGGAGTCCGCCTGGGCGAACCAAACAGCCGCGTGAGTCTCCCAGAAGGTAGGCAGTTTAAGCGTCACTGCCGTATCCATGTCGGTAGGTCACCAATGAAGGAACTGCGCTCCAACGCGAGTCGAAAGAATTGACGCGACCAAAGACGGAATTCGTCCGAGTTGCTTTATTGAAACAAAACAGCTCAGGTATTCTGACAAGCCCGTTTATCGGGCAGCAATATATATACACATTTATGTCGGGAAGTTTGCCCGGCAAAAGCTATACCGGGCATGCCCGGGTATCAAGGGCGAGCCTTGGAAAGGCGAGTCTGGACCTGCCCGGGCGTGTTTGGCTGCGGCCTGGCAAGTCGAGGCTGGGCGTGCCCGGGCGCTCTGGGCGAGCACTGGAAAGGCGATAGCGGGCATGCCCGGACGCTCTGGGCGTGCCCTGGAAAGGCGATAGCGGGCATGCCCGGACGCTCTGGGCGAGCCCTGGAAAGGCGATAGCGGGCATGCCCGGACGCTCTGGGCGTGCCCGGGAAAGACGAGACCGGGCGTGCCCGGGAGGTTCGGGCGTGCCCGGGAACAGTGAGTCCGGGCATGCCCGGGAGAGGCGCGTCTGGCCGTGTTCTGGCCGGTGCAAGGCGATTATGTCCATCCAGCGGTAACCGCTACAATATTATCAATAAAATCACACACAAACTTTATTAACTTTGAGTGAAATCCACACTTACTGATGTTTGGGTGATTTAGAAACTTCATTATCGAAGCTTCACGTGAGAGCTGCAAAAAAAAAAAAATTAAAAGAAAGAAGGAGAAAAGAGAAAGAGAAAATTATACAAATTCCTTCTCCAAGCTGGATAAAGGTAAAGTCACACCATCACAATAACCACAAGATTGTAACTCACACACAGAGACGCACAGCCTCAGGGGCCAAGAGACAAAGATGTATCACAGACAAAAGTTCTGCCAGGAGAGTTCAGGGGTTAAACTGTGTTCTTACTTCAGCAATTAAAACACCACTATCTCCACATAAATATAAACTTACATGCATTGAATATTTCAAAGATCTTGCCTTCTTCAAAGCAACCTGAAAGAGGGGACAAGAGATCGTATTATAACATCTCAGGTACAACAACAACAACAACAACATGCATTTTAAAGGCCATTTTCCCTGCTAGAGCGGGGGTTAGCCTGAGTACAACATCTCAGGTACAATGCAGGAAAATGAGTAGAACAAATGATGTTGGTGTGTCGCGATGTACAATTATTATTTCTGTTTATACTGAAGAGCTAAATGAGAGAAAGGAACAATTTCACACAGACGGGGAATAAAAAGGTGAATAGGTAAACGATTACATCAACACACCACAAGTGAATCTCGTCGAGTGGTACAAATTGGCAGAAGGACAAAACATTGAGGTGCAAGGGACGAGGGAGTAGAAGAGGATGGGGGCAGTGATGGGCATCAAAGTGTTCATTTGGGGGGGGGGGGGGGGGAAGAAAAGAAAAAGCAATGGTAGGAAAGAAGAAGCCCCCTCAACTTTGCATCAAGGGGTTTTCCCCATTATGTTTGGTGAGATTTCTGACACACAACCATCATCTTTTTTTTCTTTCTTTTTTTATACTGAATCGAGGCTCGTGAAAGAGCTGACAACCGCGAGGGAAAGACAGTACAGGGGGACCGCGAGGGAAAGACAGCACAGGCGGACCGCAAGGGAAAGACAGCACAGAGGGCCCGCGAGGGAAAGACAGCACAGGGGGACCACGAGGGAAAGACAGCACAGGGGGCCCACAAGGGAAAGACAGCACAGGGGGACCACGAGGGAAAGACAGCACAGAGGGACCGTGAGGGAAAGACAGCACAGAGGGACCGCGAGGGAAAGACAGCACAGGGGACCGCGAGGGAAAGACAGCACAGAGGGGCCACGAGGGAAAGACAGCACAAGGGGACCACGAGGGAAAGACAGTACAGAGGGACCGCGAGGGAAAGACAGCACAGAGGGGCCACGAGGGAAAGACAGCACAAAGGGACCGCGAGGGAAAGACAGCACAGAGGGACCGTGAGGGAAAGACAGCACAGAGGGACCGCAAGGGAAAGACAGCACAGGGGGACCGCGAGGGAAAGACAGCACAGAGGGACCGCAAGGGAAAGACAGCACGGGGGACCACGAGGGAAAGACAGCACAGGGGGACCGCGAGGGAAAGACAGCACAGAGGGACCACAAGGGAAAGACAGTACAGTGGGACCACGAGGGAAAGACAGCACAGGGGGACCACGAGGGAAAGACAGCACAGAGGGACCGCGAGGGAAAGACAGTACAGGGGCACCAAGAGGGAAAGACAGCACAGTGGGACCGCGAGGGAAAGACAGCACAGAGGGACCGCGAGGGAAAGACAGCACAGGGGCACCGCGAGGGAAAGACAGCACAGTGGGACTGCGAGGGAAAGACAGCACAGAGGGACCGCGAGGGAAAGACAGCACAGAGGGACCGCGAGGGAAAGACAGCACAGAGGGACCACGAGGGAAAGACAGCACAGGGGGACCACGAGGGAAAGACAGCACAGGGGGACCACGAGGGAAAGACAGCACAGAGGGACCGCGAGGGAAAGACAGTACAGTGGGACCGTGAGGGAAAGACAGCACAGGGGCACCAAGAGGGAAAGACAGCACAGTGGGACCGCGAGGGAAAGACAGCACAGAGGGACCGCGAGGGAAAGACAGCACAGAGGGACCGCGAGGGAAAGACAGCACAGGGGACCGCGAGGGAAAGACAGCACAGAGGGACCGTGAGGGAAAGACAGCACAAGGGGACCGCGAGGGAAAGACAGTACAGAGGGACCGCGAGGGAAAGACAGCACAGAGGGACCACGAGGGAAAGACAGCACAAGGGGACCACGAGGGAAAGACAGCACAGAGGGACCGTGAGGGAAAGACAGCACAGAGGGACGGCGAGGGAAAGACAGCACAGGGGACCGCGAGGGAAAGACAGCACAGAGGGACCACGAGGGAAAGACAGCACAAGGGGACCACGAGGGAAAGACAGCACAGGGGACCGCGAGGGAAAGACAGCACAGAGGGACCACGAGGGAAAGACAGCACAAGGGGACCACGAGGGAAAGACAGTACAGAGGGACCGCGAGGGAAAGACAGCACAGAGGGGCCACGAGGGAAAGACAGCACAGAGGGACCGCGAGGGAAAGACAGCACAGAGGGACCGTGAGGGAAAGACAGCACAGAGGGACCGCGAGGGAAAGACAGCACAGGGGGACCGCGAGGGAAAGACAGCACAGAGGGGCCACGAGGGAAAGACAGCACAAGGGGACCACGAGGGAAAGACAGCACGGGGGACCACGAGGGAAAGACAGCACAGGGGCACCACGAGGGAAAGACAGCACAGAGGGACCGCGAGGGAAAGACAGTACAGTGGGACCGCGAGGGAAAGACAGCACAGAGGGACCGCGAGGGAAAGACAGCACAGGGGCACCAAGAGGGAAAGACAGCACAGTGGGACCACGAGGGAAAGACAGCACAGAGGGACCGCGAGGGAAAGACAGCACAGAGGGACCGCGAGGGAAAGACAGCACAGGGGGACCACGAGGGAAAGACAGTACAGTGGGACCGCGAGGGAAAGACAGCACAGTGGGACCGCGAGGGAAAGACAGCACAGAGGGACCACGAGGGAAAGACAGCACAGAGGGACCGTGAGGGAAAGACAGCACAGGGGCACCAAGAGGGAAAGACAGCACAGTGGGACCGCGAGGGAAAGACAGTACAGGGGGACCGCGAGGGAAAGACAGCACAGGGGTACCGCGAGGGAAAGACAGCGCAAAGGGACCGCGAGGGAAAGACAGTACAGGGGCACCGCGAGGGAAAGACAGCACAGGGGCACCGCGAGGGAAAGACAGCACAGGGGGACCGCGAGGGAAAGACAGCACAGTGGGACCGCGAGGGAAAGACAGCACAGTGGGACCGCGAGGGAAAGACAGCACAGAGGGACCGTGAGGGAAAGACAGCACAGTGGGACCGCGAGGGAAAGACAGCACAGAGGGACCGCGAGGGAAAGACAGCACAGAGGGACCGCGAGGGAAAGACAGCACAGAGGGACCGCGAGGGAAAGACAGCACAGGGGGACCACGAGGGAAAGACAGCACAAGGGGACCACGAGGGAAAGACAGTACAGAGGGAACGCGAGGGAAAGACAGCACAGAGGGACCACGAGGGAAAGACAGCACAGAGGGACCGCGAGGGAAAGACAGCACAGGGGCACCAAGAGGGAAAGACAGCACAGTGGGACCGTGAGGGAAAGACAGTACAGGGGGACCGCGAGGGAAAGACAGCACAGGGGCACCGTGAGGGAAAGACAGCACAGGGGCACCGCGAGGGAAAGACAGCACAGGGGGACCGCGAGGGAAAGACAGCACAGTGGGACCGCGAGGGAAAGACAGCACAGAGGGACCGCGAGGGAAAGACAGTACAGTGGGACCACGAGGGAAAGACAGTACAGAGGGACCGCGAGGGAAAGACAGCACAGAGGGACCGCGAGGGAAAGACAGCACAGGGGGACCACGAGGAAAAGACAGCACAGGGGGACCGCGATGGAAAGACAGCACAGGGGGACCACGAGGGAAAGACAGCACAGGGGGACCACGAGGGAAAGACAGCACAGGGGGACCATGAGGGAAAGACAGCACACGGGGACCACGAGGGAAAGACAGTACAGTTGGGACCATGAGGGAAAGACAGTACAGAGGGACCGCGAGGGAAAGACAGCACAGAGGGACCGCGAGGGAAAGACAGCACAGAGGGACCGTGAGGGAAAGACAGCACAGAGGGACCGTGAGGGAAAAACAGCACAGAGGGACCGCGAGGGAAAGACAGCACAGAGGGACCGCGAGGGAAAGACAGCACAGAGGGACCGCGAGGGAAAGAGAGTACAGAGGGACCGCGAGGGAAAGACAGCACAGAGGGACCGTGAGGGAAAGAGAGTACAGAGGGACCACGAGGGAAAGAGAGTACAGAGGGACCACGAGGGAAAGAGAGTACAGAGGGACCGCGAGGGAAAGAGAGTACAGAGGGACCACGAGGGAAAGAGAGTACAGAGGGACCGCGAGGGAAATTGAGTACAGAGGGACCGCGAGGGAAAGACAGCACAGAGGGACCGCGAGGGAAAGACAGCACAGAGGGACTGCGAGGGAAAGACAGCACAGAGGGACCGCGAGGGAAAGACAGCACAGAGGGACCGTGAGGGAAAGAGAGTACAGAGGGACCGCGAGGGAAAGACAGTACAGAGGGACCACGAGGGAAAGACAGTACAGAGGGACCGCGAGGGAAAGACAGTACAGTTGGGACCACGAGGGAAAGACAGCACAGAGGGACCGCGAGGGAAAGACAGTACAGAGGGACCACGAGGGAAAGACAGTACAGAGGGACCGCGAGGGAAAGACAGTACAGAGGGACCGCGAGGGAATCGGTCACAGATTGCACATTATTTGTTCATTGTAATCACATGTATGATGTAATCTTCTGCAGGAGTAATGCGAGGCCTGCAAGTCAAAAGAAAAAGCATCGTTCATCTCATCAGAAAGAGAGAAAACACATTCAGATTGAGGAGAATTTCCTGATCCCTTCGCTCCCATCCTTCCTTCTTCCATGTGTCTCTCTGTCATGTCCCTCCACACTGCCATCTGTGTTTTCCACCATGTTCTGTTCTGTGTTCTATCTCACTCTCCCGTGTGCTGTTCCCTCTCCCAAAAAGTGAAATGAAGACAGAGGAAGTATACCACAAGCTCGTACCTCTTCTGCTGAGTTGACATTCTTTGCTTTGTAAACAAATCCAGTCCTTCCTTCTCCAATTTTGGAGATAACCTCCCACATCCTGAACTGAAAACAATGGCACAAACAGAGCTTCACAACAGTGCTTCTGAAATAAAACAGTAATAACAAAGCCATGTTTGAATGATTATTTCACATCAACTCGATAATTATCATCATCATATTCACGTTCCATAGCCTCGTCAGAGCAGATACTTGGCCACAATGCTGGTCACGTCGCCACTCCGGCTCAGGAAGCTCGGGCACGAATTGGAAATGTGCTGAGGGTGCCAGCGATAGTTTGCCAGCGATAGTTTGCCAGCGATAGTTTGCCAGCGATAGTTTGCCTCCTCTTTGTGAAGGACACCATGGGATCTTTAATGTCCACAAACTAATTCCGGCATAAGGATGACCAGTTTCACGTCCAACCGAGGGACGGCACACACATTGATGAATCACACGGCCTATGAAACACCGGAATGACAGTTCATAGCTGGGTTGGAATTCAAACCCAGGCTCGGCAGCTCACATCAACGACTGGAAGATATCTCATGGGAACTAAAAAGGAGGAAATAATTGGTACTGAAGGAATTGCGCTCCAACGCGAGTTGAAAGAATTGACGCGACCAAAGACGGAATTCGTCCGAGTTGCTTTATTGAAACAAAACAGCTCAGGTATTCTGACAAGCCCGTTTTTCGGGCAACAATATATATACACATTTATGTCGGGAAGTTTGCCCAGCAAAAGCTATACCGGGCATGCCCGGGTATCAAGGGCGAGCCTTGGAAAGGCGAGTCTGGACCTGCCGGGCGTGTTTGGCTGTGGCCTGGCAAGTCGAGGCTGGGCATGCCCAGGCGCTCTGGGCGAGCACTGGAAAGGCGATAGCGGGCATGCCCGGCCGCTCTGGGCGAGCCCTGGAAAGGCGATAGCGGGCATGCCCGGACGCTCTGGGCGAGCCCTGGAAAGGCGATAGCGGGCATGCCCGGACGCTCTGGGCGAGCCCTGGAAAGGCGAGAGCGGGCATGCCCGGGAAAGACGAGACCGGGTGTGCCCGGGAGGTTCGGGCGTGCCCGGGAGAGGCGCGTCTGGCCGTGTTCTGGCCGGTGCAAGGCGATTATGTACATCCAGCGGTAACCGCTACACACACCCCTCCAGAATCGACCTGCACCGGCAGGGTCAATTTAAGGGGGGTCCGGATGACCCGGCCGAAGCGACCCCTGGAGGGTCGTGGGGAGGGGTCTGACGTGGTGGTGGGTGGTCGAGCGGGGGGAACTGTGGACGGGGGGCGGCCTCGCCGCAGAGGAAGGGCCAACCGTGGTGGTCGGTCGACGTCCATGTGCGCCACAGTCCACAGTTTGAGGCGGTCCACAGAAATCCGGTCCGGCCGGCCGCCGAAGTCGACGATGAAAGACTTGTCGCCCCGTCGCAGGACCCGGAAGGGCCCGTCGTACGGCGGCCGGAGTGGCCCCCGGTGCGCGTCATGACGCACAAAGACGTACTCCGCTGTGCGAAGCGCCGGGGGGACGTAGGACTGGGGGCCACCGTGGCGGGACGTCGGCACGTGGGCAAATCGTCGGGCGGCCTCCTGGAGGTCCGAGCGCTGGCGAGCGGCGGACCAGGGACTGGTAGCGTCGGGCACGAATTCGCCCGGGACGCGGAGCGGCTGGCCGTAGACGAGCTCGGCGGCGGACGCCTGGAGGTCTTCCTTGGGGGCCGTGCGAAGGCCCAAAAGGACCCACGGCAGCCGGTCGGCCCAACCGTCGTCCTGAAGGCCGGCCATGAGTGCGGCCTTCATGGAGCGGTGAAACCGCTCGCACAACCCATTGGCTTGGGGGTGGTAGGCCGTGGTGCGGTGCAGCGTGACCCCCAACGAACGGGCGACCGCGCCCCAAAGCTCAGACGTGAACTGTGGGCCGCGGTCGGACGAGATGTCCGCTGGTGCGCCGAAGCGCGCGACCCAGGTGGCGATGAACGCCTGCGCCACGTCGGCGGTGGTGGTGGTGGAGGTGAGGGGCACGGCCTCCGGCCACCTGGTGGTCCTGTCCACCATGGTGAGCAGGTGGGTGAACCCCCGCGAGGGGGGCAGGGGACCCACCAGGTCCACGTGGACGTGGTCGAAACGCCGTTCAGGCACGGCGAAAGGTGCCAGCGGGGCCTGGGTGTGGCGGTGGACCTTGGCTCGCTGGCAGGCCGTGCAGGCGTTGGCCCAATCGCGGATGTTTCGTCGAAGGCCGTGCCAGACGAAACGCGCCGACACCAGCTTCTGAGAAGCTTTCCGGCCCGGGTGAGAAAGGCCGTGGATGGAGGCGAAGATGCGGAGCTGCCAGGAAACAGGCACGATGGGGCGAGGCTGGCCCTGGGAGACGTCGCAGAGCAGGACGGTGCCCGCGAAGGGGATGTCGGCCAGGCGGAGGCCCGTGTCCGCCGCGCGGAGTGCCTGCACCGAGGCGTCGGTGGTCTGGTCGGCCGCCATGAGCGCGAAGTCCACGCCGAGGTGGACCGCGTTCGCGCTGGCCCGCGAAAGGCAGTCGGCCACGGCGTTGTCTTTGCCGGCGACGTGCTGGATGTCCGTGGTGAACTCCGACACGGCAGAGAGGTGGCGTTGCTGGCGGGCCGACCACGGCTCCGTGACCTTAGCCATTGCGTAGACCAACGGCTTGTGGTCGACGAAAGCCGTGAACGGGCGGCCCTCCAGGAGGTGTCGGAAATGGCGAACGGCCAGGAATAGCCCGAGCAGCTCGCGGTCGAACGTGCTGTAGTTTAACTCGTTCGGCCGGAGTTGCCGGCTGAAAAAAGCGAGTGGCTGCCAAACCCCGTCCACCCATTGCTCATGGACGGCGCCCACCGCGTAGTTGGAGGCGTCCGTAGTGAGGGCGATGGGCGCGTTGAGCACCGGGTGAGCCAGCAGCGTTGCGTCGGCGAGGGCCCGTTTGGCACTGGCGAAGGCCGCGTCCATGGCCGCGGACCAAACAATGTCATGCTTGGCCGGCTTGCCCCGGAGGGCCTCGTAAAGGGGCCGCATGAGCTGAGCAGCGCGGGGCACGAATCGGTGATAAAAATTCACCATGCCGAGGAACTCTTGGAGGGCCTTGATGGAACGGGGACGCGGGAACGTGGTGATGGCCTCGACCTTGGTCGGCAGCGGCACGGCCCCGGTCTTGGTGATGCGGTGGCCCAAAAAGTCAACGGTCGTCGCGCCGAAGTGGCATTTGACCGGGTTGACAATTAAGCCATGCTCGCTGAGGCGACCGAACAGTGTTCGGAGGTGGAGGAGGTGCTTGGCGCGGGACGTGCTGGCGACGAGGATGTCGTCCAGATAGACGAAAAGAAACGGCAGGTCGCGCAGCACGCCGTCCATCAAGCGCTGGAATGCCTGGGCCGCGTTCTTGAGGCCAAACGGCATCCGCAAAAATTCGAACAGGCCGAACGGCGTGATGACGGCCGTCTTCGGGACGTCGGCCGCCCGGACAGGTACCTGGTGGTAGCCCCGTATCAGGTCAATTTTCAAAAAGATGACCCGTCCCGCCAAACGGGCGGAAAAGTCCTGAATATGCGGGATCGGGTACCTGTCAGGGGTGGTAGCGTCATTGAGACGGCGGTAGTCGCCACACGGGTGCCACCCACCCCCCGGCTTTGGCACGATGTGCAGTGGCGAGGCCCACGCGCTATCGGAGCGCCGCACGATGCCGAGGTGCTCCAACGCGTCGAATTCGGCCTTTGCCACGGCGAGCTTGGCTGGGTCGAGGCGGCGGGCCCTGGCGTAGACCGGCGGGCCCGTAGTGGGTATGTGGTGCTCGATCCCGTGCCGCACCGCGACGGCCGAAAACGTCGGCCGCGTGAGGGCCGGGAATTCCACGAGCAGGCGAGCGAACTCGTTCGTTGCCGGGAGGGCGCACGCCAGTTCGGTCGGCGCGGAGCTGCTCATTGTGCACGCCAGGGAGCTGAAGGTCTCGGCGTGGACAAGGCTACGTCGTTTGACGTCGACCAGCAGCCCGTGCGCGCAGAGGAAGTCGGCACCCAGCAAAGCCACGGGGACGCTGGCGGTAACAAAAGTCCATTGAAAGCGCTGGCTGCCGAAGCAGAGGGTGACGACGCGTGGGCCGAAAGTGCGTATGGCCGAGCCATTAGCAGCGACCAAAGAGGGGCCGCAAACTGCGTCCAGCCTGTCCTGCTCGGAGGCAGGTATGACGCTCAGTTGGGCACCGGTGTCGCACAGGAAACGCCGTCCAGACGCTTTGTCCCGAATAAACAGCAAGTTGCCCGAGTGGCCGGCGCTCATGGCTGGGAATGAACGCCGGCCCGGCCGTTTCCCGACCTGCCGAAAGTGCACGGGGGCCGGCACGTCCGAGCCTTGTGTCCGAACCTGGCGTGGTAATAACACCACGCCCGGTCAGGTGGAGGCCCCGGCCGTCGTGTCGGAAGCGGGCGGTGCGGCGTGGCGGCCGCCAGTTGCACCGGCAGTTCGGCCTCCAACCGCGCAGGGCGCTCGGGCGTCGCCTCGGACGGCGGCGGGCTCCAGGTAACCGCGCCGATGTGCTGGCCCGCCGAGGAGATCTTATCGGCTTCCCTGGCGAGGGCGCGGGAATCCGTGATCAACGTGCCAGCCAGGGCGAGGCGTACCGGGTTAGGCAGCTGACGGAGGAACAGCTCCCGGAACAGGAATGCCGGAGAGTGCTCGCCGAGCAACGAGAGCATATAGTCCATGCGCTCGGACGGGCGCGTGTCACCGAGCTCGGGCAGGTCAAGCAGGCACCGTGCGCGTGCTGCCGGTGAGAGGGCGAAAGCGCCGAGGAGGAGCGTCTTCAGCGCGTCGTATTTGTCAGCAGCCGGCGGGTGCTGGAGGAGGCTCAAGGCGCGGGCCGCGGTGGCGGAACCAAGCGCCGCCACAACATGGTGGAAGCGGGTGTCGTCCGCGGTGATGCCTCGCAGGGCGAACTGGGAGTCCGCCTGGGCGAACCAAACAGCCGCGTGAGCCTCCCAGAAGGTAGGCAGTTTAAGCGTCACTGCCGTATCCATGTCGGTAGGTCACCAATGAAGGAACTGCGCTCCAACGTGAGTCGAAAGAATTGACGCGACCAAAGACGGAATTCGTCCGAGTTGCTTTATTGAAACAAAACAGCTCAGGTATTCTGACAAGCCCGTTTTTCGGGCAACAATATATATATACACATTTATGTCGGGAAGTTTGCCCGGCAAAAGCTATACCGGGCATGCCCGGGTATCAAGGGCGAGCCTTGGAAAGGCGAGTCTGGACCTGCCCGGGCGTGTTTGGCTGCGGCCTGGCAAGTCGAGGCTGGGCATGCCCAGGCGCTCTGGGCGAGCACTGGAAAGGCGATAGCGGGCATGCCCGGACGCTCTGGGCGAGCCCTGGAAAGGCGATAGCGGGCATGCCCGGACGCTCTGGGCGAGCCCTGGAAAGGCGATAGCGGGCATGCCCGGACGCTCTGGGCGAGCCCTGGAAAGGCGAGAGCGGGCATGCCCGGGAAAAACGAGACCGGGCGTGCCCGGGAGGTTCGGGCGTGCCCGGGAACAGTGAGTCCGGGCATGCCCGGGAGAGGCGCGTCTGGCCGTGTTCTGGCCGGTGCAAGGCGATTATGTACATCCAGCGGTAACCGCTACAGTACAATAAATTAATACAGCAATTCCACCATTTATGTCGTAACGTAATTACACCACTACCAGCCTTGCGTCGCCTCAACTCACACCTACATCGCTTTATAAACCATACCTTTTATTCTCGAACGTTTTCAGAACTTACAAGACTGATAGAAACGCCATAATACATCGCAAAGTACAAAATTGGGAGATTGCAAAATCGTAGACAGAACAACTGTACGTTTGTGTACTTGAATACAGCTGTCATTAATCAAAAAGAGAGGAATATCACCGGTAAAAAGTGAAATACAATACGGTAAGTGGCGACGTTAGGAACGCGTCCCACGCTTATCTTGTTAATGCTAATGACAACTAGAACGACACTCTTCGACGTCATGACATCCACTGAAGTGCCTCCACCCACATTATTGCAACATTATTCATACTTGTACCAAGTTTGATTTAAATCCATTCATCTGCTCTCAAGTATCACATTTTTACCGAACATGGCCTCTGACCTCACCAAAATCACAGAATCATCTCACTTCTCACATTTGATGCCAACGTATAAACAGTTCATCTTTGCATTATAATATACACTGAAACCAAGTTTAGGCAAAATCCCATCACTGATTCACACGTTAGTACAGTGACAGGTTTTTACAACGTAGCCAAAGCCGCCGGGAACAGTGTTTGTCCGTCCGTATGTCCCCTCAAACGTATACCAATCAAAGCTGAGGATCTGGTCACGTGACAGGGTGATGTGATTACGGCGGTACGGACGCTGACTCTCCACACTCTGGATGGACAACATGAAAACATAATGCCCCTGGCGGCTCCGTCCGCGGAGGCATAACGATTGTTTTGATTTACGTCGTTTTGATAATCGTCGCACTTTTCAGAACGCATCCCCGATGCAAACTGAACTATTGCTGTAAAAAGGTAATCAAATGTCTTGCTTACCACGACCTGCCCCACATCGTACTCTTCATCCTCATCACTGCAAGGACTCTCATCATCTTCACCAGGAAGGAGAGAAGATCATGGAAAGAAGAGGCAAAATGAACATAAAACAGATATTGTGACAGAAAAAGATCAATGGACAGAATATCACGTGTTCAGATGTGTGTGCAGTGTGCAAATTAGACATCAAATTCACAAATTAGTCTTCGCCTTCTTCTTTGCCAGCCAGGTGTTCACATACCATACATATCCCCTAGTAAGAGGTTAGGCTAAGAACATGTAGAGTAGATGAGTAAAGTAAGAGGTTAAAGCTGGTCAGCAAGAGGCTGAGAACATGCAGAATTGGCCCACGTCTTTCAGGAACTGGTTGGCTAGGCCTGACATGATTGTAGTGGGTAAACTCAGGAATTTGTAGTTTGCTCAGGGTGCCGGTGTTGACTTGTCAACTCTTCATGAAAGACACCGAGAGATGTTTAATGTCTCCAAACTCATGCTACCAGACAGAATACCCAGCACAAGGTCCACTTGAGGAACCACACATTTGTGACCAAACACATAACCTGTGAAGCACCATTTGATTTAATGAAACAGATGGAATCGTCAGGAAGGACATTGATCAGATTATGGTTTCCACAGTTGGAAGTGAGGGGAAGCTGACATTTCTGGTTAACCCTTTGTCGGACCAAAACAGCCAAAAACAGTCCCACACAGGGCCTCACGAGCAGGACTAGCTCTTTATTCGACAGTGCATGGTCAGGATGAGAAGTAAAGCAGACCGGACAGTTCAGAGGTAAATTCGCTACGTCTGTACAGCCTTGTTGGACACAGTACAACATATACAGTCACGTGAAAAAGTAAGTACACCCCATGAAGAATTTACTTTTTCAACATATTTCAACATACAGCGATTTGATCTTCATTGCAACAATATTGATAGATAAAGATGATATAATATAACAAATGTCATGAAACATTGACATTTTGTAGTCCATTGTATAATTTAAATAAACATAAATGCAAATTTTGCATGTGGAAAAAGTAAGTACACCCCTACATTTATCACCAATTCAAATACCTAAAATTAGAATCAGGTGCACCAGCTCAGGTGCAAATGATTAGAACATCGTTTTTTTTGTTTTTTTTTGTTTGTTTGTTTTTTGTATACAAGATCGAGGCTCGTGAAAGAGCGAACATTAATCACACAGAAAGACAAACCGACACATAAAACAAATAACATCGGGAGCGGTAGACAAGATGGGAAGAGAGGGGGAAGGACACACACAACATTTGAGAGCAGGGACCGAGAGACATGGAGACATCGAGAGATCTGTGGGGGGGAGAGGGCTTTGGGGGGGGGGAGGCATGGGAAGGGGGGGAGGGAGAGGTATAAAACACATGGACACTGCCAGGACTTCCAGGAAAGAAGTTGGAATTTCAAACAAGGTGGATCTGGGGTGAATTAGTGGGGGTAGAAAAGATCAAGGTTTTGGATGGGGGAGATGGTGGTGAACATAAGATAAGAGATGGTGGTGAACAGCTGTTTTAAAGACCTGGGGGGAGGAGTGGGATTGAAGGGAGTGTGGGAGTTTGTTCCAGAGGCGGGAGAAAAGAGGAATGAAAGAGTGAAGGTGAGCAGAGAGCCGAGATTTCGGCAGTTTAACCATCAGAGGGTTGCTGGCAGATCTTGTGCGACCTGTAGGAATATTTGGGGGACAGAGCACAGAGAGAGCTGGGGGAGCAAGGCCGGAGAGGAGTCGGTAGAAGACAGAAAGACCACCTACCTGCCTGCGGTGAGTGAGTGAAAGGCCCTCGGAGATAGCTTCATTGCGGGAGATTCCAATGATTCTGAAAGCTTTGGTTTCAACGGTGTGAAGCCGAGCTAGGTGTGAGGCAGGAGCACCAGCCCATAGGGGAGAACAGTATTCCATTGAGCTGCGGATGAAAGCCTTGTATGTGGTGAGGAGCTCAGGTGTGCCGAGGAAGGACTTCGCACGACGGAGGATGCCCAGTCGGCGACTGGCTTTGGAGGCCAGTTTGGAAATGTGGTTTTCCCAAGAAAGATCATGGCAGATAGTGAGACCCAAAAGCTTGAGCGACAGAACTTCTTGGAGAGGATTGTTGAGAAAGTAGATGGGAGGGTTGTCCAGTCGATCTTTTCGGAGAGACATAGTAAGAGTGTGAGATTTGTCAGGATTGAAAGACATGTTCCACTTGTTTGACCAGTCTGTGATTTTGTCCAGGTCTTCAGAGAGTGAGGAGGCTGCAGACTGCCGATCTGAGGGAAGAGGAATGGAGCGGCAGAGAGTGGAGTCATCGGCAAAGAGATAGAGAGGATTTTCCAGAGAGTCAGAGAGATCATTGATAAAGACAAGAAAAAGCACAGGGCCCAGCACACTGCCTTGGGGAACTCCAGCCTGAACAGGAAGGGGAGATGAGAGAAATACATTCAGGGCCACACGTTGACTATGACCAGAGAGGAAGTCCGCAAGCCATGCATGGAGATTTCCATGGATACCATAGGAGGAGAGTTTGTTGAGCAGAGCTGGGTGCCAGACCGTATCGAAGGCACGTGATATGTCAAGGGGAGACAGCTCTGATTTCCTGTTTGGCATTGAGGACCTCCATCCATTGTTGAGACAGCAGAACGTGAACTTGTCTGAAACCAAATTGATGATCAGAGATCAAGCCATTGGAGAAGAGGAAAGATTTAATATCCGAAGCAATGATGGATTCCATGACTTTGCTGATAATTGGGAGCAGGCTGATTGGTCTGTAGTTGCAAGGATCTGTTTTTGCACCTTTTTTGTGTAAAGCGGTAATGTTTGCTGATTTCCAGGATGCTGGCAGATGACCTTGAGCAAAAGATAGGGTGAAAAGAACAGTGAGAGGGTGAGATGGAGTGGCAGAGCAGGATTTTAGGACCTGTGGGCTGATGCCGTCTGGTCCAGTTGCAGAATCAGAGTCGAGGTTAGATAAAAACTCCTCCACCTTGTCAGGAGAGAAGGACACAGAGTCCAGGAGCAGTTGGGTTCGACTGGGAAAGGTGGGAACAGAGAGAGATGGGTTTGGGACAAAAGATTTGAGGCAAACACAGAGTTGAGGCATTCGGCTTTGTCACGTGCGATGTCAACTGTGTGGCCATTTGAGGTAAGGGAGGGGATGGAGGGGGAACAAACACCAGAAACGGATTTGACCAGATGCCACCAGGATTTGGAGGAAGGAGACAGGTTTGAGAGTTCATTCTTGAGTGAGGAGAGATAGTGCTTCCTGGCACTCCTGAGGGTAGACAGTAGACACACACTTGTTCCGAGCTTGGTGGAAGGAACTGAGATTGCCTTCAGTTGGATTAGCCTTCCAAGAGGCAAAGGCAAGTTGTTTCAGGGCAACTGCCTCACCACAAGATTCAGTGTACCATGGACAGGAGGAAGGGTAAGACAACTGAAGACGAGATGGGATAAATCTGTGCATGAGAGAGAGCAGTTTGCTTTGGAAGAATTCCCAGGAAGAATTGATGTCAGAGGCAGTGGAGATGGGAGACCAATCCAGACGATTGATGGCTGCTTGAAGACCGTCCCAGTCGGCCTGAGTGAAATGCCAGACTCGTCGACGCTGAGGAGGCTCTCTGAGAAAGGCCAGAGATGTCCACTTTGACAAGAACATGATCAGAAGAACCGATTGGAGCAGAAGAAGAGCAGCAGACATTAGCAGGGAAGTTTGTCATAACCAAGTCTAGAAGAGAAGATACTCCATTGGCTGAGATCCGGGTTGGGAAATTGACAGATTCTGTCAATCCCAGTGAGTCACAGAAGTCCTTTGCTGAGGTGCCATGACTGGTGAGAGAGGAACCCACACCCAACCAGGTGGCATGATGACAGTTGAAGTCACCACATATGAGGAAGAGAGAGTTGGGATGAGTGGATAGAAGTTGGTCCATGTTGTCAGACAGTGAAATGTAAATGGAGTCATCACTGTTTGGGGGACAGTACAGAACACATATGAACAAAAGGTGGGAGCGGAGAGAAAGCCGTAGCCAGAGGTACTCCTGGGGGTGAGGAGGAGAGAGGGCAGTGCAAGGAGAGTGAGGAAGAGAGTTTTTGATAAAGATAGCCACCCCACCACCAGGACGAGGCTCAGGTCTATCATACCGGAGGAGGGAGTAACCAGGAAGAGATATTAAGGAATCAGAGACATCTTGAAGGAGGAAAGTCTCTGTCAAGCAGATCAAGTCTGGATTGTCAGAAGCAACCTGTATGGAGAGATTAGTCAGGTTTGAGCGAAGGCCCCGGATGTTTGAGGTCCATACCGTTAATGAAGAGAGAGGGGGAGCATCAGGTACAGAACAGGGGAGGGGAGGAGTAGGGTAAGATGAAGGATGAGAGGGGGAGGTAGGGAGAGCAGTTGATAGTGTGTCAGAGATTACGGAAGAGTTCCAAGAAAGGGATCTTGGAGGATCTTGGAGGAACCTGTCTTATTTAAACCTCAGACATTTAGTTTGGTTTGCTCTTTGTTGTTGAAGTGTGCGGCGTCACCATGCTTCGATCAAAAGAGCTCTCTCAGGCCTTCAGAAAGAAGGTTATAGATGCCGAAGAGTCTGGGAAGGGATGTAAAAAGATCTCCAAACAATTTGAAATCAATCATTCGACTGTCCGGAAGATCATCTACAAGAGGAGAAGATTCCAAACACCTGCCAACTTGTTCAGGCCAGGCCGCCCCAGGAAGTTCAGCCCAAGAGCAGACCGCAAGATGCTGAAAGAAGTCTCTAAGAACCCCAGAATGTCATCACAGGACCTACAGGTAGCTCTTGCCACTGTTGATGTCAAAGTGCATGAGACTATCATTAGAAAGAGGCTCCACACATTTGATCTACATGGGAGGTGTGCCAGGAGGAAACCTTTGTTGTCCAGAAAGAACATCGGGGCAAGACTAAAGTTTGCCAATGAACACCTAGGCAAAGACCAGCACTTCTGGAAACAATGTGCTCTGGACAGATGAGTCAAAGGTAGAGCTATTTGGCCACAGTACCAGAAGACATGTTTGGTGAAAACCAAAGACAGCATTTGACCACAAGAACCTGATACCAACTGTAAAGCATGATGGTGGAAATATTATGGTTTGGGGCAGCTTTGCTGCATCAGGACTTGGGCAGCTCACCATCATAGAATCCACTATGAATTCTTCATTGTACCAGAGGGTGCTTGAGAAGAATGTGAGGCCATCTGTCGGAAAGTTGAAGCTCAACAGAAGGTGGACCTTGCAACATGACAATGACCCTAAACATACCAGTAAATCCATCATTGAATGGCTGAAAACAAAGAAATGGAGGGTTCTGGAATGGCCAAGTCAAAGCCCGGATCTAAATCCCATCGAGATGTTGTGGGGGGATTTGAAACGAGCTGTGCATGCAAGAAACCCCTCAAACATCCCACGGCTGAAATAATTCTGCATGGAGGAGTGGGCAAAAATTTCTCCCAGTCGATGTGAGAAACTGGTAGACAGTTATAAGAAATTCCTACTTGAGGTTGTTTCTGCCAAAGGGAGAAATACCACCAATTAGAGCCAAGGGTGTACTTACTTTTTCCACATGCGAAATTTGCATTTATGTTTATTTAAATTATACAATGGACTACAAAATGTAAATGTTTCATGATATTTGTTATATTATATCACCTTTATCTATCAATATTGTTGAAATGAAGATCAAATAGCTGTATGTTGAAATATGTTGAAAAAGTCTAAACTTTACATGGGGTGGACTTACTTTTTCACGTGACTGTAAATGGGGGATTCTCTTCAGGAAAAGAATAAACGAATAATGGTGGGAAAACCACTCACAGATGCATCTGAAACAGTGTTGGACAACAATGAAGAAGGCAAATTTAGGTTTGTAGATGGATATTAAAGGGATTTATATTTTAGAACCAGACAAAGCAGTCTTCTTCCACATTCATATTTAGCACAAGACTGTGGAGTAGCAAGCATCATTGGCTGAGAAGAAGGATATACCGCTGATGCAGTGTCCACTGCTGGTAAAGGCAGGAATTTGGAATTTGTCCAGGGTGCCAGAGATAGCTTGCCTACTCTTCGCGAAGGACACCAAGTGATCTTTAACGGTCACCACCTAATGTTGGCAGACGGGACACCCAGTTTAACCACCATCTCACGTCATCCATCCTCCTCACCATGATCTTTATGAACCGCATTAACCCTTCCCAACCCAAACCTATTATTTGCTTCTTTCCTCCAACTCATTTATCATGTCGTTTTACATTTTCATTGAAATTGATTTGCTCTCTCACCATCATCTGGTACCATCTGTGATCCAGAGGTTGCCTCTTACAGATCACCATTCAAAAGTTTATTCTGCATTTTTAACTTCCTCATCTATTCTTGTCTGTTTACTTTAATGCTTGCCTTCCTCCTCTTCCATCAATATTACCAATCAGTGTTTTTTGTATTGGTTGACGTGATGCTCAGCTTGGCCAAATATTACACATTGGATGCCTCTGCACTATAGACTTTACAAAACTTTGGAGCACGTGTGGGAAAGATTACTGTGATGAGAGGAAAGTTGTTTGTGTCACTGTCATGAGGAACAAACAGCCACCACCGACAAATTGAAAAAGTGAAAATATTAACTCTCAAAACTCACCAGTTAGCGGCTTTTCTTCAACAGATCCATGTGATAATTTGGACTCAGCATTCCTGCAGAAAATAAAGATTTTGTGAAGCTGTTGTTAAATAAATGTCACAAATAAGAAACAATGTCACAATAAAAATGCAGTCGGGAAGGTGATAATCAGACGACTGCATCGGTTGATTGTGTTTTCTACATTCAGACAGCAAACAACACCCTGCACTGCGCTGCCTTACCAAGTATCTTCAAACACAGTTGAGAATGAAGCCAAGAAATGTCACATGGTAAAGAGGGGGGTGAAGATAACCAAAGAGTGTTTTTTTAAACCACACTTTTTTCTTGCCCCTTTCATGTCCCAAGCTCCCACACTCACCTCTGAGCTGTCTAGCCTGGGATATAATCCCGGCTCAGCAATATACTGTCATCCTGGTAATTCACAAACAGCGTGATTCATCAATGTGTGTGCCATCCTTCGGATGTATGTTAAACCTGCCTGCAAATGACGTTTTCCCACAGCCACGTGCAGTATACTAAAGAAGTTGATCTGCACCTCAAAGAGGCAAGTACTTTAATGGAGAGTCGAAACAACCCAACATTTTATCAAAATGCCTATTTCAAATACAGTACTCACTTGCAGCAAGCCTCCACATTAGCAACCACTGACTTTGAAAGTCCAATATTGGATGGATGAGGGAAGTGCAATGCATGTAGTGCATCTAAACTTTCAGAAGGTTAAACAAAGAACTAACTGGATGAGTGATAGGAACCCAAGAGTGGCTGTGAATGGGAATGTGTCTGCCTGGAAGGATGCAAGTAATGGAGTACCTGAGGGATCAGCACAAGGACCGTCATCATTAGTGACTAAACTGACACCAATCACTGGCTTTACTAGTGGGGAGGGTGACTGTGACACCCTGCCAGGACTAAAAACAACACCTGACAAAGGGTGGATGAGCTCCCTTCAGGAGCCAACGCCCTTCCAGTAAGGAGATGGGGTCTCTTGAAAGACACCCATTTGGGGTAGGAAAATTAATTTTTCCATTGGCCGAGACACTTCCTCCCTTCTGCACAGTGGTCCTGTGAAGAGGTTTCCGTATTTCAGGATGAGGTGAAGGTTTTGCCAGTTTTCCCTCTTCTTTTTCCTTGTAGCTCTTTTCATGTTGTGGCTTTCAGCCTTGTTTTGGGAAAATAGTTTTTTTAATACATATTCTCCAAAAACGAAAAAAAATACTCAAAGTTTGCATGTTGCCTAAGGGTACCCCAAGTGTGGTTTCTGTCTGGGTAGCATATCTGTGGGAGTGGGTTCAGGGTGGGGAGGACACCCCAATTTTTTCTCTGAAAATGTGTATCGTATAGTCCCACCCGGTGGTATCGGTATCCGGTATGACAAACAATCTTCTTCTTGTATGAAGAAAGTTTAAACAACTTGATAATGCGCATTCTAGTATGTTGAAATCTGAGTGAGAATCATTCAAAGTGTTTGATTGTTCATTTTAAGTGGGAGTTGTTTACCGTTTTACCGTAGTTAAGTTGTTTCCCGTAGTTGTTTTCCGAATCGTTTACCGTGGGAGTTGTTGTATGCAGATGATCTGGTGTTGATTGCGGAGAGTATGGATGGACTGAAGGAGAAGATGAACAAGTGGAAGGAATGTATGGAGGCGAAAGGTCTTGAGGTGAATATCGGAAAGACGAAGGTGATGGCAAGTGGTAAAGCATGTGGTGAGGTGGAAAGAACTGGGAAGTGGCCATGTGCTGTGTCCAGGAAGGGTGTCGGAGTGAACTCCATTCAATGTACAATGTGCGCTGAGTGGGTTCATCGAAAATGTAGTGGTCTGAGAAGGTCATTAGTGTGGCAGCTTCAGAAGACTTATCATGTCTTCAGTCAACGGAACATCTTCTCTTCTGGACTTGGTTATGACTAACTTCCCTGAAAATGTCTGCTGCTCTTCTTCTGCTCCGATCGGATCATCTGATCATGTCCTTGTTAAAGTGGACATCTCTCTGACCATCCTCAGGGAGCCTGCTCAGCGTCGACGAGTCTGGCATTTCACTCAGGCCAACTGGCACGGTCTTCAAGCAGCCATCAATCATCTGGACTGGTCTCCCATCTCTACCACCTCTGACATCAACTCATCCTGGGAATTCTTCCAAAGTAAATTGCTCTCTCTCATGCACAGATTTATCCCATCTCGTCTTCAGTTGTCATACCCTTCCTCCCGTCCATGGTACACGGAATCTTGTGGTGTGGCTGTTGCTCAGAAACAACTTGCCTTCGTCTCCTGGAAAGCAAATCCAACGGAAGGAAATCTCATTTCCTTTCACAAAGCCCGAAACAAGTGTGTGTCCACCCTCAGGAGAGCCAGGAAACAATATCTCTCCGTTCTCAAGACCGAACTCTCTTATCTGTCTCCCTCTTCCAAATCCTGGTGGCGTCTGGTCAAATCCGTTTCTGGTGTTTGTTCCCCCTCCATCCCCTCCCTTACCTCAAACGGCTACACAGCTGACTCCGCACGTGAAAAAGCTGAATGCCTCAACTCTGTGTTTGCCTCTAAATCTTGTGTCCCAAACCCATCCCTCTCTGTACCCACCATACCCAGTCGTACCCTGCTGCTCCTGGACTCCTTGTCCTTTCCTCCTGACAAGGTGGAAAAGTTTCTGTCAACCCTCGACTCTGATTCTGCAACTGGACCCGACGGCATCAGCCCACGGGTCCTAAAATCCTGCTCTGCTGCTCTATCTCACCCTCTCTCTGTTCTCTTCACCCTCTCTTTTGCTCAAGGTCAACTGCCATCTGCTTGGAAATCAGCCAACATCACCGCTTTGCACAAAAAAGGTGCAAAAACAGATCCTAGCAACTACAGACCAATCAGCCTTCTCCCAATTATCAGCAAAGTCATGGAATCCATCATTGCTTCGGATATGAAATCTTTCCTCTTCTCCAATGGCTTGATCTCTGATCATCAATTTGGTTTCAGACCAGGTCACTCTACTCTGGACATGCTGCTTCTGCTGTCTCAACAATGGATGGAGGTCCTCAATGCCAAACAGGAAATTAGAGCTGTCTCCCTCGACATATCACGTGCCTTCGACACGGTCTGGCACCCCGCTCTGCTCACCAAACTCTCCTCCTTTGGTATCCATGGAAATCTCCACGCATGGCTGGCGGACTTCCTCTCTAGTCGTCGTCAACGTGTGGCCCTGAATGGGTTTCTCTCATCTCCTCTTCCTGTTCAGGCTGGAGTTCCCCAAGGCAGTGTTCTGGGCCCCGTGCTTTTTCTGGTCTTCATCAATGATCTCTCTGACTCTTTCGAAAATCCTCTCTATCTCTTTGCTGATGACTCCACTCTCTGCCGCTCCATTCCTCTTCCCTCAGATCGGCAGTCTGCTGCCTCCTCACTCTCTGAAGACCTGGACAAAATCACAGACTGGTCAAACAAGTGGAACATGTCTTTCAATCCTGACAAATCTCACACTCTTACTATGTCTCTCCGAAAAGATCGACTGGACAACCCTCCCATCTACTTTCTCAACAATCCTCTCCAAGAAGTTCTGTCACTCAAGATTTTGGGTCTCACTATCTGCCATGATCTTTCTTGGGAAAACCACATTTCCAAGCTGGCCTCCAAAGCCAGTCGCCGACTGGGCATCCTCCGTCGTGCGAAGTCCTTCCTCGGCACACCTGAGCTCCTCACCACATACAAGGCTTTCATCCGCAGCTCAATGGAATACTGTTCTCCCCTATGGGCCGGTGCTCCTGCCTCACACCTAGCTCGGCTTCACGCTGTTGAAACCAAAGCTTTCAGAATTATTGGAATCTCCCGCGATGAAGCTATCTCTGAGGGCCTTTCACTCACTCACCGCAGGCAGGTAGGTGGTCTTTCTGTCTTCTACCGACTCCTCTCCGGCCTTGCACCCCCAGCTCTCTCTGTGCTCTGTCCCCCAAATATTCCTACAGGTCGCACAAGATCTGCCAGCAACCCTCTGATGGTTAAACTGCCGAAATCTCGGCTCTCTGCTCACCTTCACTCTTTCATTCCTCTTTTCTCCCGCCTCTGGAACAAACTCCCTCACTCCCTTCAATCCCACTCCTCCCTCCAGGTCTTTAAAACAGCTGTTCACCACCATCTCTTATCTTCCCCCATCCAAAACCTTGATCTTTTCTACCCCCGCTAATTCACCCCAGATCCACCTTGTTTGAAATTCCAACTTCTTTCCTGGAAGTCCTGGCAGTGTCCATATGTTTTATACCTCTCCCACCGCCCCCTTCCCATGCCCCCCCCCCCCCAAAGCCCTCGCCCTCTCTCAGATCTCTCGATGTCTCCATGTCTCTCGGTCCCTGCTCTCAAATGTTGTGTTTGTGTCCTTCCCCCTCTCTCCCCATCTTGTCTACCGCTCCCGATGTTATATGTTTTATGTGTCGGTTTGTCTCTGTGTGATTAATGTTCGCTCTTCCACGAGCCTCGATCTTGTATACAAAAAAAAAAAAAAAAAAAAAAAAGCTCCATTCAAGTGTGAGGTTGGCACAGAGGGAGCTGCAGATGGAGGAAATGTTGAGTTGGATATTGGAGACCGCATGAAGGTGGAAGGTGTGAAAACATTTTGCTACCTATGAGACATGCTGAATGGAGAAGGTGGATCGGACTCAGCGACAGTTGCGAGAATGAGATGTGCATGGAAGAAGTTTCAGGAACTGAGTGACGTGCTGATGAGGAGGGGAGTATTGTTGAAGCTGGAGAGAAAGGTGTATGCTGCATGTGTGAGAATTGTTATGATTTATGGGAGCGAGACATGGGTAATGAATGTAGAGCAGCAACGAAGGTTGGAAAGGGTGGAAATGCGAATGGTTCGACGGATGTGCGGAGTATCGTTGTGAGAGAGGAAGACAAATGATGAATTGCGAAAGATGATGGGAATAGAGCCTGTGATTGATGCTGTGAAGAGGAACAGGTTGAGATGGTTTGGTCATGTGTTGAGGAAGGATGAAAGTGACTGGTTGAGAAGAGTGATGGAAATGAATATAGAAGGAAGTAGAGGACGGGGAAGACCGAGAAAGACTTGGCTAAAGATGGTCGAAGAAGAAATGCGGGCAAGGAGGTTAACAAGGAGAGATGCAGAAAATAGGGCAAAATGGAGAAGATTGTCATGGGGACCGCAAGGCTAACCCCCGCTCTAGCAGGAAAAATGACCTGAAAATGCCTGTTGTTGTTTGTTTTACTTACTTAGTGTATGTATGCTTTGTGTTGTGACAAGCCTTCTTCTTCTTCTTCTTATCATGTCTGCAGCACTTTTGCCTAGGTTGAAAAGAATTGAAACGTCAGTTTCTTGTACATTTCTTGCGGTAGATATATCCAAAAACAAGTTTAAAAAGTCAAGAGGAGGAAAATAAAATTATTTACCTCAGACGCTTCCAACAACTGATATTCTTTTTCTTCGATGGTGAAGACTTGTTCATCTTTGGTTCCCTGCAAAAGAACAGAACTCTTCATTTACAACTGAGTAAAAAATGTGCTAAATCGGATATCATATACATTCTCCATTTCAACAACTTACAAAATAATGTCCCCTCCAGTAAACATCACGTAAACTAAAACAATGTGGGCAAAGGTGTTTAAAAGAAAACAAAAAAAACCCACACGATTTGGTCAAGACGGGTGGACAGACGAGTGAATGTGCAATCGATGCGTTTCAGATTTGGAAAAGACCCCGCAGAGTTACATCAAACACATAACATAACCCTGGAGTTCAGATATTTCCACAGTGATTGCTTCGTTAGGTAACCCACCCTCGAACCGGGGGAAAGGGAGATACGTTGTGATTGTGGTTTGAACCTTCCCCATTGTTCTCTTCCGCATTCCCAATCGTTCATTTTCCTTCAATCCTCTTTCCCAAACCTTCATTTTCCTTCAATCCTCATTCCCAAACCTTCATTTTTCCTCTCCATATTCGAACCTCATTTCCAAACTCGAATTTACTGACACCTGCACTTGAACTGATGCCATTTTCAAGCACCCATTCTCAAACCAATATTTCCTGACACCTGGATTCGAACCCATGTACCCAAAGGAATATTTTCTCTCACTTACACATCATGTGCATTGTCACCACAACACTTGTTCTTCTTATCATGTGTGGTAAACTTTTGCCTAAGTTGAAAAAGATTGAAAAGTCAGTTTCTTGTACATTTGTTGTGGTTGATATATCCAAAAACAAGTTTGAAAAGTCAAGAGGAGGAAAAGAAAATAATTTACTTCAGATGCTTCCAACAACTGATTTTCTTTGTCTTGGATGGTAAAGACTTGTTCATCTTTGGTTCCCTGCAAAAGAACAGAACTCTTCATCCACAACTGAGTACAAATGTGCTAAATCGGATATCATATACAGTCTCCATTTCAACAGCTTAAAAAATACTGTCCCCTCCAGTCAACATCACATAAAATATAACAAGCGTTACGCATAGGTTCCCCGTCGGTGAAGTGATGCGAGTTGACAAAGTGGAAGACGCAAGGCGGCCATCTTGGATTTTGACGTGGCGACCCAATTTTCAATAGCCTTCTCCCTTATGCGTAGATACACCCACACACCAGATTAGAAGTTAGTAGTTCGTTTATTTTTCAAGATATTTCGCTCACAAGGTTCAGACATATATATGGTGGCGGCCATCTTGGATTTTGACGTGCCGATCCAATTTTCAATAGCGTTCTTCCTTATGCCTAGATACACCCACACACCAGATTAGAACTTGGTACTTTGCTTATTTTTCAAGATATTCCGCTCACAAGGTTCAGACATACATGGCGGTGGCCATCTTGGCTTTTGACGTGGCGACCCAATTTTCAATAGCGTTCTTCCTTATGCGCAGATACACCCACACACCAGATTAGAAGTTAGTAGTTCTTTTATTTTTCAAGATATTTCGCTCACAAGGTTCAGACACACATGGCGGCGGCCATCTTGGAATTTGACGTGGCGACCCAATTTTCAATAGCGTTCTTCCTTATGCCTAGATACACCCACACACCAGATTAGAAGTTGGTACTTCGCTTATTTTTGAAGATATTCCGCTCACAATGTTCAGACATACATGGCGTCAGACATACATGGCGGCGGCCATCTTGATTTTTGACATGGGTTGCACCCACACATCAAATTAGAATTCGGTCCTTCGCTTACGCATGCACGCACGTACGCACGCACACAGGCACGGAGGCGCGCACAGACGCACGCACGGAGGGGAAAACCATAGTCCCCCTTTCGCTCCGCAGTGCGACGGGGGACAACAATGTGGGCAAAGGTGTATAAAAGTGGACATAAAAAAACCATGATTTGGTAAAGATGGGCGGATGGACGAGTGAATGTGCAATCGATGTGTTTCAGATTTGGAAAAGACCCCGCGGGCAAAGAAAAGACCCTGGCGATAATTTGCCAACTCTGTGCAAGAGACGTGATGGCATCTAACAACCACCAACACGCCTAGAGCTGGCAGATGGTCCTCTAACTTCATGTTCTCTTGTGGGACGATCAGGACGATCAAAACATCAGGATGGCCGTTAATATCTGGGCAAGATTCCAACCCAGGCTAAACACCTCAAGGGAAGCACCTCAAAGCAATCCTTCAGCCCAGAAACCTCTAACCAATGGTCGAGGAAATATTTAAGGGGCAAAATGTGATCGAGATATGACAGGTTGAGCTTCATTTCCTTTCGGAAAAACAATTTATATCGTTAGTACAGATAATGTCATGACATTCCAAAGGGGAAATTTTCTCTTACTCACATGTTATGTACAAGAAAGCCACAAGGTTTCTTGTTCTTCTTCTTATCACGTCTGCAGCACTTTTGCCTAGGTTGAAAAGAATTGAAACGTGAGTTTCTCGTACATTTCTTGTGGTAGATACAGTCACGTGAAAAAGTAAGTACACCCCATGTAAAGTTTTGACCTTTTCAACATATTTCAACATACAGCTATTTGATCTTCATTTCAACAATATTGATAGATAAAGGTGATATAATATACCAAATATCATGAAACATTTACATTTTGTAGTCCATTGTACAATTTAAATAAACATAAATGCAAATTTCGCATGTGGAAAAAGTAAGTACACCCTTGGCTCTAATCGGTGGTATTGCCCTCTTTGGCAGAAACAACCTCAAGTAGGCGTTTCTTATAACTGTCTACCAGTCTCTGACATCGACTGGGAGAAATTTTTGCCCACTCCTCCATGCAGAATTCTTTCAGCTGTGCGATGTTTGAGGGGTTTCTTGCATGCACAGCTCGTTTCAAATCCCCCCACAACATCTCGATGGGATTTAGATCCGGGCTTTGACTTGGCCATTCCAGAACCCTCCATTTCTTACTTTTCAGCCATTCCTTGGTGGATTTACTGGTATGTCTAGGGTCATTGTCATGTTGCAAGGTCCACCTTCGGTTGAGCTTCACCTTTCCGACAGATGGCCTCACATTATCCTCAAGCACCCTCTGGTACAATGAAGAATTCATAGTGGATTCTATGATGGTGAGCTGCCCAGGCCCTGATGCAACAAAGCTGCCCCAATCCGTAATATTTCCACCACCATGCTTTGCAGTTGGTATCAGGTTCTTGTGGTCAAATGCTGTCTTTGGTTTTTGCCAAACATGTCTTCTGGTACTGTGGCCAAATAGCTATACCTTTGACTCATCTGTCCAGAGCACGTTGTTCCAGAAGTGCTGGTCTTTGCCTTGGTGTTCATTGGCAAACTTTAGTCTTGCCCTGATGTTCTTTCTGGACAGCAAAGGTTTCCTCCTGGCACACCTCCCATGTAGATCAAATTTGTGCAGCCTCTCTCTAATGGTAGACTCGTGCACTTTGACATCAACAGTGGCAAGAGCTACCTGTAGGTCCCGTGATGACATTCTGCGGTTCTTAGAGACTTATTTCAGCATATTGCGGTCTGCTCTCGGGCTGAACTTGCTGGAGCGGCCTGGCCTGAACAAGTTGGCAGTTGTTTGGAATCTTCTCTACTTGTAGATGATCTTCCGGACAGTCGAATGATTGATTTCAAATTGTTTGGAGATCTTTTTAAATCCCTTCCCAGACTCGTAGGCATCTATAACCTTCTTTCTGAAGGCCTCAGAGAGCTCTTTTGATCTAGGCATGGTGACGCCGCACACTTCAACAACAAAGAGCAAACCAAACTAAATGTCTGAGGTTTAAATAAGACAGGTTCCTCCAAGATCCTCTCTAACGATGTTCTAATCATTTGCACCTGAGCTGGTGCACCTGATTCTAATTTTAGGTATTTGAAGTAGTGATAAATGTAGGGGTGTACTTACTTTTTCCACATGCAAAATTTGCATTTATGGTTATTTAAATTATACAATGGACTACAAAATGTAAATAAAAAAACCACCATTTCGGGGCCATTTTTCCCTGCAAAGCGGGGGTTGGCCTTTTCGGGGACCGTTGTTGTTGTTGTCTTTTGGTCCCCTTTTTGAAGCAATGTTTTACGGCCAGATGCCCTTCATGCCACCAACCCTGTTTGTCGCCTTTTTACGATAAACAGGGAATTACCAGTATACTGGCACTCAATTTGCTGACCTTGGAAAGGATGACAGGCTGAGTCAACCCCCCTGGCGTTAATTCAGCGATCGACCGGGATTCGAACCCAGGATCCTTGGATATCCTAAGCTGGCACCCTAGCCGCTAGCCCAACACCAGGGACTACAAAATGTAAATGTTTCATGATATTTGTTATATTATATCACCTTTATCTATAGATACTGTTTAAATGAAGATCAAATAGCTGTATGTTGAAATATGTTGAAAAAGTCAAAACTTTACATGGGGTGTACTTACTTTTTCACGTGACTGTACATCCAAAAACAAGTTTAAAAAGGCAAGAGGAGGAAAATAAAATTATTTACCTCAGACGCTTCCAACAACTGATACTCTTTTTCTTCGATGGTAAAGACTTGTTCATCTTTGGTTCCCTGCAAAAGAACAGAACTCTTCATTCACAACTGAGTAAAAAATGTGCTAAATCGGATATCATATACATTCTCCATTTCAACAACTTACAAAATAATGTCCCCTCCAGTAAACATCACGTAAACTAAAACAATGTGGGCAAAGGTGTTTAAAAGAAAAAAAACAAAAAACCACACGATTTGGTCAAGACGGGTGGACGGACGAGTGAACGTGCAATCGATGTGTTTCAGATTTGGAAAAGACCCCGCAGAGTTACATCCAACACATAACATAACCCTGGAGTTCAGATATTTCCACAGTGATTGCTTCGTTAGGTTACCCACCCTCGAACCAGGGGGGAAAGGGAGATACGTTGTGGTTGTGGTTTGAACCTTCCCCATTGTTCTCTTCCGCATTCCCAATCATTCATTTTCCTTCAATTCTCATTCCCAATCCTTCAATCCTCATTCCCAAACCTTAATTTTTCCTCTCCGTATTCGAACCTCATTTCCAAACTCGAATTTACTGACACCTGCACTTGAACTGATGCCATTTTCAAGCACCCATTCTCAAACCAATATTTCCTGAAACCTGGATTCGAACCCATGTACCCAAATAAATATTTTCTCTTACTTACACGTCATGTGCATCGTCACCACAACACTTGTTCTTCTTATCGTGTGTGGTAAACTTTTGCCTAGGTTGATAAAAGATTGAAATGTTAGCTTGATGAACAGGATTAAAGAATAAAATTGATATATGTGGGAAAATTACACACCTAGACCGGAAATCGAACCCAGGTCCTCAGGAAAACCATACCAGTGCTCTGCCATCTGAGCTATGTGGGCGACCCTGATTGAACATGCAATTTTCCCACATATGATTGCCACTCTCTTTCCATCAATGCTTCCGGGGCACTCGCTGCCAAGCATAGGAGCACCAACGGCCTGAACACGAAAGGTCTTGCTCCATATATGGTGTTTATAATAGCGGACATGGATTTGTCCCCTCAATATATGGTGTTTATCAAAGCGGACATGGATTTGTCCCCTCCGTATGTGGTGTTTATAATCACAGACATGGATTTGTCCCCCTATTGGAGGAAGGCCGTCTTGTGTTCAGGCCGTTGGTGCTCCTATGGTTGGCAGCGAGTGCCTCGGAAGCATTGACGGAAAGAGAGTGGCAATCGTATGTGGGAAAATTGCATGCTTGGTCAGGGTCGCCCACATAGCTCAGATGGCAGAGCACTGGTACTGTTTTCTAGAGGACCTGGGTTCGATTCCCGGTCTGGGAATGTAATTTCTCCACATATATCTTTTTTAATGTTAGCTTCTTGTCCATTTGTTGCAGTATATATATATATATCCAAAAACAAGTTTAAAAAGCGAAGAGGAGGAAAATAAAATTTACTTGAGCCACATCCAAAGATTAGGTTTCTTCGCTGTAATTGACGGGAAAGAATGCTTCACACCGTCATCATCTGAACAGGTGGTCTTGTTCATGTTTAGTTCCCTGAAAAAGAACAGAACCCTTAAATCCACAACTGAGTGCAAATGTGCTAAACCGGATATATGTACATTCTCCATTTCAACAACTGACACCACAATGCCCCAACACTAAACATCACAAAAAAATACAACTTTAACAGGCAAAGGTGCATAAAAATAACAAAAAAACCCATGATTTTGGTCGAGATGGGCAGGTGGACAAATTAATGTGCTCTCGATGTTTGTTCATCCATCAGCTGACACACATCATTCCCTGATGATGATCCTGTACGTCCTCCGCACTCTCGCACCACTCCTTCCTCCCGCCGGCAAGTGATCATAAGTAAACTAGAGTTCATAGAACACCTTACTTCCTGCAGTCTTGAGAAAAATATACGAAGCATCTTTTCAAATCTTGCTTTGCTTTTCCGGGCACGATCTATGTTTCCTACAAGCCAGGATTTTGTCCAAATCTCAATTTCCCCAAAGCTGAGAGCATGAGCTCATCAAATAGGATTGGTCGAGATGGGGTAATATTTTGTCCAAGTACTGTGAAACGGGAGGTTTGGGCAAAAATCGTAAAAAAGGTGATTTGTGTTCTGCAGTGTTCAAGTATTTAATTCATTTGAAATAAAAAGTTTTAAAGGCTCTAGAAACTATTTTTTTCGTAGGTTTACCGCCATTTATATTTTTATACCACCTTATTTAACACGTTTAATTCTCCATTTGTGGCTGGTGTTTGTAATTTTTATGAGGTTACTAAAACAAGAAGTTTCATGTTTGGAATGATTTTCAATTTCATTCGCCTGACAGACAGGCAGACAGACTAACACAATTACCTTACTCCTCTGTGTGGTCAGGACGAGATTCCGTACCAATTCCAGAGTCAAACTTCTGCTAATCTGCCATTTCATGTTCCCATTCGTGTTGTAATGTTCAAAATATCAAATGAAATTGAAATCAAGTTTGCTCCTCGATCATAGACAGACACGGTGAACCAACTCCTTAACTTTGGTTTGCACTTTGCTCAAGGGGTAATAAAACTGATGAATTCACCGAAATGATGGTGTTGTGGTGCTGTGCAGGGAAAATGGCCTTTTAAAAAATGCCTGTTGTCACACTTCTGTGAGTTCGGTGATGCACTGGAGCACATGCTGCAGGACCTGTTTGTTGTTTGTGTTGCGGATGATCGCATACAGCACCGCCTGTTAGCTGAAATGACAATGGAATTTACGACAGCCAAAAACATTGCCATTGCCATGGAGAATGCAGACAAAAATGTTGCTGACATCGGCATCACTTGCTCTTCATGCGGTCAGGCACAGACCAACACCACCGTCAATCGTGTCGAACAACCTTCATCACAGCGACGGAAAATAAATCCTAGACCTAGACGTCCATCACAAATGAGTTATGGGAACAACAGGTGTCATCAATGTGATGGTAGGCATTCACCAGATGAATGTCGCTACAAAAATGCCACATGCCATTTCTGCCACAAGAGTGGCCATATCACTCCAGCTTGTCTCTCGCGCAAACATAAAGAGAAAGCGGGTGGTACAAAGACACACCTCATTGGTACGGAGTTGTATGCTGACGAGGCAACGTATGCTTCTGGCGATACCTCCGAGATGCACGATGCACAGCACATATTTCATTTCTTCTCTAAAAACAGAGCAGAACCTCTGCTGGCTCTCGTCGGTATCAACAATCGACGTTTGGAAATGGAGGTTTACACACGTTCCGCTATTTCGCTCATCAGCCCAGCTGCTTTCAACAACCTGTGGCATGAACCTCACCGACCCAAATTGCACCAGATGTCCCATCTACTCTCTACCTACACCGGTGAACAGATCAAATCCTGTGGAACTTGTGACGTCAACGTGACTTACGGCAGTCCTATCATAAATTCAACCTACCCCTGATCGTCATCCCAGGTGAAGGACCATCATTACTCGGTGGAACTGTTTGGAGGTAATTGAACTCAACTGGAAGCTGCTTCATTAATTTTGTGCAACCAATGCATCAAAACCACTTGAAGCAGTCCTGGCCCCAGATATCCAGACATCTTCAACGATGATCGGTACTTTGCGGGGTTACTCCGCTAAACTAAACATTGAGAAAGATGCTAAACCAATTTTCTGCAAGGCTCGACAAGTTCCTTTTGCTCTGCGTGAAAAGGTTGACAAAGAGCTCGATTGACTCCAGGAACTTGGGATAATACTCAAATTGCCATTGCCAATGCAGATAAGTATTGCCAGTTCAATACTCAAATTTGGCTGCACCTGTTGTCCCCGTTGTCAAAGCTGATCAGTCTATTCGTCTTTGTGGTGACCATAAAATGACAGTCAACAGATGCTCAGCACTAGACAACTATCCAATCCCACGGATTGATGATTTGTATGGCAAGTTGAGTGGAGGCCAAAGTTTCAGCAAACTCGACCTCAAGTCAGCATATCTTCAACCTCTTCACGAGGAAGAATCAAAGAAATACCCGATAATCAACACGCACCATGGCCTGTACAAATATCACCGACTGGGTTTTGGGGTGAAGTCTGCCCCAGGGATATATCAGCGTTGTATGGACAGTTTGTTTGCTGCAGAACGGCACGTTGCGCTTTATCAGGATGATATCCTGGTCACCGGTTCAACAGAAGCAGAGCATCTACACAACCTAGAGGGAGTCTTGAAAAAGCTATCGGACTCCGGCCTCCATTTAAGGCTCAATAAGTGTGAGTTCATGGCACCATCAGTAACATACCTGGGCCACAGAATTGACGCTCAAGGCTTACATCCAACCAAGGATAAAGTCAGAGTGATCAAGGATGCACCAGGTCCAAGAGACGTGACAGAACTGAAGGCCTACCTCGGCATGCTGCAATACTACAGCTGCTACATCCCACACATATCGAATTTTTGGGTCCTCTCTATCACCTGCTGAAGAAAGGAGTCTCATGGAACTGGCTGGGGTACTGCACAACAAGCAGCTTTCCAGAAGTCAAAGGACCTGCTCCAAGCGTCAAACGTACTAGTTCACTATGATCCTGATAAGGACATCGTACTGACGTGTGATGCTAGTCAGTATGGTGTGGGGGCAGTGCTGTCTCATGGTATGCCTGATGGTTCAGAGAAACCATTAGCATTTGCCTCTAGTACATTATCTCCTGCAGAAAATAATTATAGTCAGTTGGACAAGGAAGGCTTAGGAATCATTTTTGGAGTCAAAACGTTCCACCAATACCTATTTGGACAACACTTTGTTGTCTATACTGATCACAAAGCACTGATTAGCCTGTTTGGTCCAACCAAGGCAACATCCGACACGCTACCACCCAGGATTATATGATGGTCGTTGCTACTCACTGCGTACGACTACCACATTCAGTATAAACCCGGATATGCCATTGCCAACGCAGATAGCATGAGCCGTCTACCATTGCCCGATGATTTGGTCGCCAACCCACTGTTACCTGGCAGTGTGATCGCCTTGATGAATCATCTGGAGGACTGTCCCATAGATGCCAACCATATTTGCACCTACACACAATGTGATCCAGTCCTTTCGAGAGTTCTCCAAGCCATACAGCTTGGATGGCAATCGCCACCTGATATGATCCTGCCTATATGATCCACCTGATATGTTCTCCAAGCCATACAAACAGGGACCCTGCCTCTGTTTCTTACGTGGCACATCAAAATGAACTGAGCATGGACAGCGGTTGCATATTGTGGGGATGCCGTGTAGTGATTCCGCAACATCTGCGTTCCAGGGTAATGGAGGAACTTCATGAGTGTAATCCTGGAATAGTCAAGATGAAGTCACTGGCTAGGAATTATGTATGGTGGCCAAATATAGACACTGATATTGAACAGGGTGTTCAACTTTGCTATCCCTGCCAAAGCACCAGGAATGCACCAGCGAAGGCACCGCTGCAACCCTGGGAATGGCCCACCGAACCGTGGCATCGAGTTCATCTAGACTATGCTGGACCAGTAAACGATCAGATGCTACTAATCATCACTGATGCCCACTCAAAGTGGATTGACACTTACACAACACATAGCACTACATCAGCTGGAACAATAGAGAAACTGAGACGTTGTTTTGCTACACACGGCTTGCCCAGAATTATCGTTAGTGATTATGGTACATGTTTCTCTAACTTGGAATTCGCCGAATTCACACGCAGGAATGGTATCAGACACAAATTTGTCAGTCGACAACACCAAGCTTCCAATGGCCTGGCTGAACGTTCAGTTAGAGTCATCAAGTCCGGACTACGCAAACTGCATGACGGAAACCTTGAAACCAGGCTCTCGCATCTGCTCCTCAACTATCATACTCCACTTCATGGTACAATAGGAGTAAATGAAACGACACCTAAAGACCAACCTGGACCGTCTGAAGCCAGATATGGCTTCTCGAGTGTATAAGAGCCAACTTAACCAGAGGTTGCATCACGACAAGTCAGCAATGAGCCGCTCACTTCACACCGGGGATCCAGTGTTCTCCCGCAACTTTGGTGCAGGTGCTGTTTGGTTGCCTGGCGATGTCATAGACAAACCTGGGCCACTGTCGCATACAATATGCTTGCATGATGGGCGGATTGTCCGTCGACACCAAGACCACGTTGTCTACCGTCACTGCAGCCTCATCGAACCTCCAATACTGCCTGTCGTTATACCAGAGCCTGAACAGCAACAATCCATTGTTGTGCGTGCACCTGGGAATGTCATGCCTACAACGGGCGTATCTGATCCACTCATGCCTGAAATCGATGCTGCCGTTTCACCTGCAGGCAGTGAGGGTGCCTCTCCTATGTGCCTGTGACGCAGCTCATCCAGAAACAGCGAAACCAACTCTCCTGCACACCTGCCACGCCGATCAACCAGAATCAGGAAATGCCCTGATCGTATGGACCTATAGATGTGGCAGTCAGTCATCTTGTTGCATAGGGGTCGTTTGCCCCTGACTCTTTAAGTTGTGTTATTCTAGTTTTCCTAAACTTCAAGTTGTGTTGTTTTAGTTTTTCTAAACTTAGCACCGTTTTGAGTTGATTCACTTTTGCCAAAATATTGCTCATGGTTTTCACAATTGACATTTTCACATTTGATACAAAAATGTTGTATTTGGACTGTTGGTCATCACCCAGCTAAAAGGGGAAGATGTGATGTACGCAACATCTAGACCTCACCATTGACAACATACAACAAGCGGATATGGATGTACACGTCACTTCCAGGTTGGCGGACCCGGGAAGCAGCGTTGTGCTTGCTGCTTGCACAATAAAAGCCACTCTAAATCGAGCTGAATTGGTGTTCTTTTGGTGGAAAAACACAGATGGGGTTGTGGTATCGTGCGGGGGGGGGGGGGGGGGTGGTTGTGGAAATGCGCAAGTGTGGAGGGGTTGTGGCAACATGCAAGGGGGCGGGGGGTTGTGGTAACGAGCAAGAGGGGGGGGGGGTGTGGGATCGTGCGGGGGCGGGGGAGAAACGTGCGAAGGGGGATGAGGGGTGGACGACAATTGTCAATGCCCATGAAGAGCCCCGTATTTCTCATCATACTAAAATAGGCCATTTGGTGTCTGTCTGTCTCTCTGATAAATTTTTGACCCCGATACATCCCGTCGATGCTTATCCAATCTCAACCAAACTTGACAGGATGACGAAGGGTTACACAATGAAGGTTGTAGCACATTCATTTGCCCCCCTCCCCAGGGGGTTTCTCCCCCCCCCCCCCCCCCCCCGAGGAGTTTTTCCCCACCATTGCAGTCAACGGGGTTGCATGTTGAGGTGTATATTCATATTAAGTTAGCTTTATCGTGGCGTTTTTCCAAGACCACTTCGAATAACAAAACTAACAATAATAGCCGGCGAAGCCGGTGTTGTCAATAAACGAGTACGTATTATGTTGAAAACCTGATTATGCCTTGGCTCGAGAATCCGAAGCGCAGTGGAGGCAGCCATCTTGCGGATGCGGAAGTATGCATAACAAATTTAAAACGTTCATTAGGAGTTTCTTTCACCCGTCATCGTTTGAGTCACAATCTTATGCACCTCCAATGTATTAATAAAATAATTTAAGACCAACATCGGCCCGCACGGGCCTGGTTATCTTCAACAAAACGTGTCACCAAACACCGGACCCAATGAGAGTCGAGCATTTGCAAAAATATTTCTAAAATGAAATCACTCAATGGTGGCCGCCATCGACCGGATGCGGAAGTTTGCATAAAACAATTGCGAAAAAGTTCAATAGGAGTTTGTTTCACCCGTCGTTCTTTGATTCAACCGCTCAACCTACAACTACACGCTCAACCTCACCACACCCAATGGATATTCTTACATCAATAAACCACGCTCGGAGGGCCGAGGTGGTGGAATTGCCGTTATTCACCGACAAGACATCAAGACCAACCTCATCTCCATCTCATCTGCTCCATCATTTGAACACCTGGCTTTTAAACTCTCTGGTCACACACAGTCAGTCATGGCTGTTGTCTACCGCCCTCCCAAACCACACCCATCATTCCTGTCTGACTTCTCCTACTTTCTGACCCAGCTATGTTCCCTCTCCCCCTCAATCCTCCTCCTTGGTGATTTCAATATCCACATGGACTCCACTGACTCCACGCTAACCACTGACTTCACTGATTTACTCACCTGCTTTAACCTCACTCAACATGTCAACTTTCCTACCCATAACCGTGGTCACATTTTGGACCTTGTCTGCTCTACTGGACTAATTTTGCACCATCTCTCTGGCTCCGACCTCACTCTCTCTGACCACCTAGCCATCACTCTGACCATCAACATCCCCACCCCAGCACCAAGGCATTATCGCACTATCAACTTCCGTAAGCTAAACGCTCTTTCACCTACCTCATTCTCATCGACCCTCTCTGAAAAAATGTCCACTTCTCCCTTCGTTGACCTCCACACCCCTTCTGACCTCACTGACTACTACAACCACACTCTCTCCCCTCCTGCCTTGACCAACTTGCGCCTATAAAAACCAAAACAGTTTCTTTCACCCATTCTGCTCCCTGGTTTACCCCTGAACTCCGCCTGATGAAAACACGTGCTCGCCAACTTGAAAGACTCCGCAATAAAACAGGTCTCACAGTTCACTCCCAGGCCTACAAGGACCACATACAACACTATAAAGATGCCCTCTCCCGCGCCCGCTCCGCCTACTACTCTCAAATTATCCACTCTGGCTCCGGAAACCCAAAAGCACTCTTCTCTACAATAAACAAACTCCTCAGCCCCCTGAACACCACCACCCAGTCATTCACAATAGACAACTGCATCTCCTTCCTTTCATTCTTCCAACGCAAAATTGAAAACATCTACAACAGCTTGACCACCGCCGCACCCGCTCCCCCTCAAACCACCTGCCCCCCCTTATCCTGCCATCCCCTGTCTCAATTCTCCCCAGTCTCCCCTACTGACCTCTCTGAACTCCTCATCGGAATGAAAACTGCCACCTGCACTCTTGACCCCATCCCCTCCAGCTTTGTCAAGGCCTCCCTTCCTGCTCTCTCTCCACTTATCATTGCAACAATAAACTCCTCCCTGTCTACAGGCATCGTCCCACCATCCCTCAAAATTGCTGCTGTTACCCCCATTCTGAAAAAACCTGGACTAAACCCTGACACCCTAAATAACTTCAGACCCATCTCCAACCTACCCTTTCTGTCAAAGGTTTTGGAACGCGCTGTAGCCACTCAACTCAAACATCACCTCTCTGCCAATAACCTGTATGAAACATTCCAATCCGGATTCCGCTCCAACCACAGTACTGAAACTGCTCTCCTCAAAATCACCAACGACCTTCTCCTCTCCTCTCCTCTGACGCTGGCAACCTCAACATTCTCATCCTCCTCGACCTCAGCGCCGCCTTTGACACCATCGATCACACCATCCTCCTCACCCGACTTGAAACCACCTTTAACATTACCGGCACTGCCCTCTCTTGGATTAAATCATACCTCTCTGACAGACGTCAGTTCATCTCCATCAATAACTGCAAATCCCCTACTGCTCCCCTCCCCCAAGGTGTCCCCCAAGGTTCAGTTCTTGGCCCCCTCCTCTTCATCCTTTACCTGTCCCCCCTCGGTCACTTAATCCGCCGTCATGGTCTCCAATTCCACTGCTTCGCCGATGACATCCAGCTTTTCATCTCCACCAAGTCCATCTCCACCGCCACCCACTCTATCCTGACAAACTGCATCACTGAAATAAAATCCTGGCTTCAAATCAACTTCCTCAAACTTAACTGTGATAAATCTGAAATAATCATCATTGGCCCAAAAACGCTCACCAAGTCCACCCATAACTTTGCCCTCAACATCGACGGTTTCCCAGTATCCACCTCCCCTCACATCCGGAATCTTGGCATCATCTTTGACCAAACCCTCTCCTTCGACAAATACACTAAACAGATCACAAAGACAGCCTTCTTTCACCTGAAAAACTTCGCCCGTCTCCGTCCATCCCTCTCCTCCGTGGCTGCAGAAACCCTCATCCACGCCTTCATCACTTCCCGTCTGGACTACTGCAATAGCCTCCTTTATGGTTCACCCTCAACAATCACCAATAAACTCCAATACATTCAGAACTCCGCTGCCCGTCTACTCACCCATTCCTGGACCCGTGACCACATCACCCTCGTCCTTTACAAGCTTCACTGGCTCCCCATCTCCCAGAGAATCCAGTACAAAATCCTCCTCTTGACCTACAAAGCCCTCCATAACCTGGCCCCATCCTACCTGGCTGACCTCCTCTCCAGACACACTCCCACCCGCAACCTCCGCTCTGCTGGTACCAACCTCCTGACCCCCCCCATCCGGACCAAATTTAGATCCTGGGGGGACAGGGCCTTCTCCATCGCTGCTCCCACCCTCTGGAACTCGCTACCTCACACCATCAGAGACTCCTCCTCACTCACCACATTCAAAACATCACTCAAGACCCACCTGTTCAACACTGCATTCAACATTTAACCCACAGCATCTAACCCCTGACTATCTCCTCTCCTTCTCCCTCCTTTGTGCTTTGAATATTTCCCTATTGATTCTTCTTTTTTTGCAATTGTTTTTATGTTTTGCTATGCATTATGTTTTGCACTCTGTCAAAGCGTCTTTGGGCTTCCTGAAAAGCGCTATATAAAATAAATGCATTATTATTATTATAATTATTATTCACAATCTAATGAAACCTCTAATTAATAATTAAAATACGTTAAGACCAACCTCGTTATCTTCAACGAAAATCGTCATCAAACACCAGAACCAATGAGATTCGAGCATTTGAAAAAATATTTTTTTTAAAGCTTATTACGCGTTTTGGAGGGTGAAAACGGCGTCAAATATTCTAACATTGACGAAGAATTATTTTTTAGAAATCTCGCGGCCGTATGGGATAGTTTTTCACGGCCAGAAATACGGTATAAGCGGTTTACATATTTAGTTTAGAAATACGGATAGTTTTTCACGGCCGGAAATATCTGAAGTTGAGACAGAATTCACCGAATTAATCACTGCAAGCTAACGTCTTCTGGTGGAGGAAGCTGCCGTGCCCGGAGAGTCAGAGAACCAGCCCTGGCGCCTGACAGCGACTGAAGTTAGAAGACGACACACATACGGTACTGTGAAAACGTATGTTAAGCCCAGTTAAAATTTCTTAAAATAGGCCCTAAGCTAGCACATCGTATAGTTACTTCCTTAAGCTTCTTGTGACATTTATTGTATGCACGTATTGCCATTGGGGAGGACTCTCTGCTCTTCTCTTTTACCAAGTCTTACCAGGCACGGTACCTACTACACCTACCAACTACCTACCTACCTACCTACTACCAACTACCTAACCTACTGATGCCATGGTGATGGGTAAAACAGTGGCAAGAGGTATGCAGGTATTGGGGAGGACTGTCTGCTCTTCTCTTTTACAAAGTCTTACCAGGTATGGTACCTACTACACCTACCTACTACCAACTACCTAACCTACTGATACCATAGTGATGGGTAAAATAGTGGCAAGAGGCTTTGGCTTCGCCGGCTCATTGCGGCTTTGCAGTCGGTACTAGTAGCATCTATCTATAATTCCAGTAATCTCTGTGTGTATGTATGTATGTATGTATGTATGTATGTATGTATGTATGTATGTATGTATGTATGTATGTCTGTGACCGCTGTTTCTCGACAACCACGGGTCCGATATACTTTAAACTTGCCAGGTATATTGCTGGGGACCCGAGGATGTGCCTTTTCAAGGTTTCATATTAATCGGACAAGTAGTTACCGAGCTATGTCCAAAAAACGATTCAACCAATCAGAGAGCAGCGAGCTATCACGTGTGCCGAACGTGGCGAACAGACTCTGCCTCGGACGGCACATTTGAGAGCGTATTCATTTATTTCACGTTGGCAAACTATGTTGCCGCTATGTTGGCGTTAAACGATGTTTTAAAACTAATTAAAACTAATTTGCGATTCTTTCGCTTTCCTGCGCGTTTGTGCATGCTATGGCGATTTCTTTACCAAACTCCGCAAGCCGTTCGCTTTGGACCAAACCATTTCATGTAAATAGAGGGGGGGGATTGTCACCGTACTCGCAAGCCGTTCGCTTTGGACCAAACCATTTCATGTAAATAGAGGGGGGGGATATAATTTTAGATATATATATAGTACGGGCATGCCCTAGTAGTATTAATGTTATTAAAAAACAATATTAATACCATTAATACCCCACCTCCACAAGGTGTTTTTCCTCCTTGATAGAAATGTCGAGTCAACGTTTGTAAATATCTTATCATGGCGTTTTCGTGGGTGCAACGACCTCCACCAGCGGTAACAATATTATAAACCACAAACACGTATGATTAGCTTTTTTAAACAGTCGCTAATGCTGTTTATAACACTAAATTAACAAATTTAGAGGAATCCCGACATCCGTGAGGTATGTTTTACTTACAGAACTCAGCGAAGATCTACTGTGCTCTATATACCCCACAAGGGTTTGGTTAATAACGACTCTTTCTGCCGATACCGTGGCGTTTTTCGAAGTTAACTTTTGAAACTCGCTCCTGCTGTTTAAAACGAAACTGAAATGGAGGAAGCCCGGGTTGTGCTCATTTACCAAGCAGCTAGCTAGCGCTTGCCAAGCCAGCCGTTCCTTAACGGTTTTGAATGGGAGTGCTTGCTCGAATGCTTAAACCACTTGGCGATCTCTCCCCAAGAAACATGGTGAATGAACACACACCCAATGTTCTTGAGACCCGACCATAGATCGACTGTAAAGTGTAATCTATATCTATATACCCCAAAGAGGAAGGACCCTGTCTCCCCCTCCCGTAGTGAGCGGGTGTACTAGTCCTTTTAAATGCTGAACAAGTGAGGAGGAAGCAGCACGTACCATTTTTAAAGTCTAGGCCTATGGTATGACTCGGCCGGGGTACGGGGTTTGATCCCCCCCGACGTCTCCACACACACGGCGGACGTTCTCACCAAAACACCACAGAGTTGGCTTTTCCCCGATTGGGATTACGAGGGTTTCTGATGAGGGATTGAAAAATCGGATTCTTCGATGGATTGCAGGGTTTGGAGTTTTGTGGTTAATTCGCTTAAACCACGTTACGTACCGAGAATACCACACAACTCCCAATGACTCGGAGAAGTAAGTTCGTATTTAGTGCGAACACAATCAAGGTGTCTCATCCTAAAGCACCTCACGCTCACAGAGATCATCATTAATAAATAATAAACGACACTAATGTCATGTATGAAGTGCAAATAATCACCGTTGTATCCCTACACCGTAACCGCATTGTACCACTACGCGCGAGCTCGGATGGCGCTGAGGTGAATCGGGCCTGTCTCGGCAGAATGAATAAACGTGTACGACAATTGATCGTAGTTTGTCGAGATACTTTACATGGCGACGAGGGTGGGATACAACGGTGATTATTTGCACTTCATACATGACAACTAACGAGGTGAGGACGTGTTTTTCCTGAGGAGGTGAGTTCGTACATTGATGATTAACATTAACACACAATACTCGACATTTTAAAGATTAAATTCACTTAATGTTGTGAAAACCCGTGACAGGTACCTTCGTCGCGATGTCTTCTAAGAAAGACCCTTCTTGGCAAATAAAAATCGTGCGGGGGGGGGGGGGGGGGCGGAGGAGGTGTGTGGAGAAAGATTCAATGAAAAAGTCCACGAGCTCACGAACACACGTTGAACACCACGAGATATCGGCATTGAAATGATTGTTCGCAAACAATATTCGGTTGTTCCGTTGTCACCACGTCATACATTTGTGACGTCAGCCTTCCTCGTATTTAAATAATGAGGAGTTGAAGGGCGATCAAATTGGTACATTCTAAGTCTTCATTATAATTGCTTATTAATTTTTAAATAAATTAATCGTTATATATTTATTTTGGGGAAGAGTTGCTTTCGGGGTGGTTTGGGACACCGGAAGTGTCTTGATCGTATTTTTATTTTAATCACAATAATAGTAATGTCAATGTTAAAACCCATTCTTGAATTATTACATTGTAATTGATTTAACAGCCAATAGGAGATGTTATTTCCATTTAACCTCCTCAACCTCCTCACACGAACACCCCTCCCCCGATAATCTGCATGTGACGTCACCATATTTGCGATCCGCCATGTTGGATTACCACGGACAGCAAACTCAAGGAAACCACGTGGATTGTATCATCGTTTCTGCTTTTGTTAAAATGGTGAATTTTGCGCTGTATTTTGTTGTGTTAATTGGGCCAATAGGTCAGATTGGTTGTCATGTTATAGACTGCTTACCAACTACCAAGGGCGGATCCAGGGTAGGGTTGCCACCTTCAATGTGGAAAAATAAGGGACACCCCACCGCCCCGGCCCCCCACTAGAACATTTTGAAATTGTTGCCACTTTTAAGCCATGTTTCATGCTTTTATGGACATACACATCTCTCTACGTAAAGTGTGAGCAGCTGAGTATGACTAGTTCTGTGGATATGAAAGAAACTTCACAGGTTCAGATCCACTGCTTAGGCTGCGGATCAGAAAGATTGCATTTTACTGACGTGTAAGACTCATCCATTGGCATTGGCTATGTAGTCTGTGCTGTCCCACATTGTTGGCAGATCAATGAAAATACATCTTGTCTGAGCAGCAGTATAGATAATGAGATTCAGTCAATATCTCAGTTAAATCTCACATATGTGCATTCCTAAAGAGCAGATTTGTGTAAGTTTTCCTTTTACTCAACACCACATCAATTAATTGACTGACCATTCTCTTCCGCAATTTTTGATTGGGAACATCTGCGCTATGTCTTGCGAAACGGTTTTGGTTTTATTAACTATCATGTCATTCTAACCATTGCGAAGACCTAGTGTATTATGAAAGGATGGTGTGCATGAAAATACAGGACAAATCGCGTCCCGTATTGACTCGATACGGGACACTGCATTTAATCTCCAATACGGGACGATCCCGTATTATACGGGACGGGTGGCAACCATAATCCAGGGGGCGCACCCGGCCCACTCCCCCAAAACCTAAACCCCTCCATCAAAAATACCTATTTTGGGGGTAAGCGTCCCGTATTGACTCGATACGGGACACTGCATTTAATATCCAATACGGGACGATCCCGTATTATACGAGACGGGTGGCAACCCTAATCCAGGGGGCGCACCCGGCCCACTCCCCCAAAACCTAAACCACTCCATCAAAAATACCTATTTTGGGGGTAAACCGCCTCCTCACCAACTCTCCCTCCCCCACACCTCACCCCTCACCCCGTATATCTCCTCTGACCCCAATTTTTGTAATGCTTTGAACAAGCAATGGTACATCACGGGTGAATAAGGTCGTGGTGAAGTTTATTTGAAATTGTGTATGTAGTTTCAGCCAAAAGAACAAATAGCTACTTTGGGGGTGTGGAGGGGGAAACATGGCCTCCCCCTCCCCCCCCCTCCCCCCGTAGACTCCGATTGTTTTCATGCTGGCCACAAACGTTGGTACATCACGGGTGACAAACGGAACGTTGTGGTCTAGTTTCATCGGAATCGTATGTGCAGTTTCTTTGAAGAAAGCAAATACCTATTTTCGGGGATCAAACCTGGATGCACTTTGACCCCTGGTAAACCCCCCTAGACCTTTTTTTTTTCTTTTTCTCAAGGATAAATACATATCCATTCTCAAGGAAAAATACATATCCATTCTCAAGGATAAATACATATCCATTCTCAAGGATAAATACATATCCATTCTCAAGGATAAATACATATCCATTCTCAAGGATAAATACATATCCATTCTCAAGGAAAAATAAATACCCATCCACAAGGAAAAATACATATCCATTCTCAAGGAAAAATACATATCCATTCTCAAGGAAAAATACATGTCCATCTTCATAGAATTACATGAGAACACGGAGGGAAAGGTTCGACATTGGAACCCCATCTGAACCCTTTCCCATCAATAACGGTATTGACGGATGTGTTTTAGCACCAACTTTGTTTTTTATTTTATTCATGCTTTTCTTACTCATGTCACGTTGGATTCACACACCGTATGGAAATACAATATTCAATAGATGGCAAACTATTCATTCTGAGAAATGTTCAATCAAAAACGCTGCAGTATCACGATCAATGGTCTACCAGTAACCATGCAGGCATTCTATTGTGAAGTATTTAGATTTGTACCTGTGACCTGATATTTGAATACGTTTCATAGTACAGTATCCCTGGAGATCGTCCTGGTAGTAATTTGATATTTCATTTTGGATGATTACAGAATATCCATTTCCGACACTTTAACATGTTGTAACCATATCAGATGTTTCAAACAATGGCAGCAGTTACCTATAAAAGGAAATATAGAAATGCATTTGTTTATGTATGGTGGACCAACTGCAATCACTTTTTGCACTGTTTTCCTCCCAAGCTGACAAATCTGTCATGTAATCAGCATGCATAAAATATTACCAAAACAGTATTGCTAAGTGGAAAATGTGGTGGTGCTGCATCGTTTGCACGTAGTAAGTGCAGTATGGTCCTTGTGATTCGCGTTGCAGTGATTTACTCTTGTTAACAGGGAAAATGTAAGAGTAAGCCGTCTTGAAAATATGACACTGATGAGGCAGCGTATGTAATTTATAGACAGAATACTCAGGTTAAGATTGTATGTGTAAAACGGCTTGTTAGCGGGCGGAGCCAGATGAGGACTTTTCGGTGTCTGGTCAGTGCACCACAAGCCATGGTGGCGTAGTCTGCTATGGAGCCCTGAAGAAGTGATAAACTCTTTTTATTGTTGGGGCTAACCCAATATTTTATTATTGGGGCAGGGCGGTCCAGAGGATGGCACCTTCCACAAGCAACAGCCAGGCAATGATGGGAGCCGCAGCAGGCAAAGGCTGTCCCATATTATGAAGAGCGGGCTAGAAAACACGCCATGCAGAAGCTTGGTGGAAAATACCAGAAGTTCATGAGGCCTGGGTCTGCAGGTGCGCCCATGGCAGAGTTGCAGTGTCACCCGTTGAAAAGACAATCGTTCTCTGTTTCTCTCATTCTTTGTCTCACTGCCTAAGTTTATCTCGCTGACTTTCTTTCGTCACCAGGACAGGGTGGACTGCTCTCTGGAGATGTGGATGCTGCTTCACAATCCCTCGCATCCACTGCACCCTTCCTGGTCCTGAGCTGTACCATCACCCTGCACACCACTCATCACACCATGGGGAAGTTCTCACCTGCTTACCCCACTGTTTATTAAGTGTGTGGTCTGTGGCGCATTGTGAGGTTAGGATTGTTCTTTATACATCACTGTAAATAAGATTGCGTGTCCCCGCCCCTATCTTCGTGTTTGTTGACACTCTTGGTTTGTTCTGTTTTGCACTTCCCGTCCACCTTTGTCCTCGTATTCATTATAAATAAACCCTTATAAGGTAATTGAAACGTCTTTCATCCTTCTGCTTCCCGTGTGTGCAGCCACCAAATTTAATTCATTAGGGTGACCTTGAGGAATAATGAAGTTGCACAATCGTTTCACTGAATGCAGTAGTTTGAGACCTTTCGGACGTTTGCAGGATGAAAGATACTGGTGCATACAGACCGTGTTAACAGAGGCTGCCTGATGCGACATCTGTATCAGGAGTGGGGGATTTGTCCCGACACCCTCACCAAGGAAAATGTAAAAGTATTATTCGAGCAACATTGAACATCGAAAGGATTTATTTTGAATTTGACCGTGCAGAGTAAAGTGGACAAAATAGTGGATGTCCACGTAATGGCGGACCATGTGGAGCATGCGGTCGGAGTCGAACTGAGGGAGGAGTTAGGTGAGCAGCATAGGATAGGAACCTCCCTCACTAATGACGTCATTCGAAGTTCTTCTCCAATGGGTGTGAGCGTCGGTCAGGAGTCTGGTGTGATGGGTTTGCAGGCTTTAATGGAATTGTTGGGAGACAAAAAGGGAGGAATGAATAATTTGGGAGAACAAATTAGGGTTGAAATTAAAGAAAATATAGATCATTAGAGAGAAGAAAGTAGAGACGTGACGAGGAAATGAAAGAAAACAAGGATGATTTGAGAGAGCAAATGAGAGAAATGAACAAACACAGTGAGATTTTAGGGGCACAGTGGCAAGCACAGATGAAAAGTGGAATGGCGGGTTGGTTTAGGGGGATAGCAATCAAGGAAAATTCCACTGGGATGTTTGTAAATGGTTATGGCCTGGAAAGACATTGCGCCAGTGTGGACATCACTCTGCTTTGGTGGGAAGAGATTGTCTACGTGACATGCCAGATAGAGGCTTTAGATGGGGAGAAGTTAGGCTATGTGGTGTGTAAAGCAAACTACATGCTTTGCGGTACAGCGATCATGGGCGCAGTTAGACCCTGCAGAGATCCTTGTGACATGCCAGAGACCAACGAGGTGAAACTCAGCACCAGCTCCGGTACACTCGCAGCATCCACGTCTCCAGAGAGCAGCCGAGCCGGTGAGCCAGCTGTTTGGACTTGTGACGTGTGGGGTTATGGGTGAGCCTGCTCAAGGTGGGAGCGAGGTCAGACTGCTGGTGAGCGGGTCCAAGCCTGCGCTGGTGAGCAAGGTTGCACCCGTTGAGGTGTGTTGGCTGATGTTGGCGAAGGTCGTACTGGGACCCAGTGTGTTCGAGGTGGACCTGTGGGGGTCTACTCGGTGCCCGGATGTATCGACCCACCACGCATGGGGTGTGTGCTAGCAGCTGCGGGGCACGGCAAAACAAAGTTTCAGCAGTGAAGAAATAAAAAAGAAACAGGCCAATGTGGGCCTATGTCAGTGGGACCCACAATTTGTTTTCTTTTAATGTTTTTGTGTGAAAGTAGGAGTTGTGAGCCATAAGTAGAGGACACTTCATGACAATGGAGAAAGGCTGAAAGAGCGAGAGGCTCAAGGCCAGCAGCACATGCAGGAGGGGGTAGCAATCCCCTGAAGAATGGGGCCATAGTACACAGCCATAATTGACAATGTTTTTCAAATTCATTTTTAAGCAGGCTTGGAAGGAGTTGGACCCCTGGCTGCATAATTTGGACCAGGTGGGGTTAATGGAGTCAACTTTGTGTGAGATTGCCCTGATAAGTTTGGTTGTTCCAGGCAACTGGGGAGCTGTACTGGCAGGATTTGTGTGAGTGATCTGACCACTTGGTGTGCCACAAACCAGGCCCCTTGGGGAGTCTCGTGGTGTGCGACATCCCCTGCCCATCGGGGCGTCGTTCAAGCGAGTGTCTAGTGCTGGTGTGTTAGCCAGACCATGGAGGTGGTTGAATTCTCCGGTGAACCAAGGTGGTTCGACCATGGAGGTGGTTGAATTCTCCGGTGAACCAAGGTGGTTCCTCCTGGGCACCCACATCATCCCATGGGAGGACCACTCGTGGGAGGTGTGACCTTGGTGGCGACACAAATGAGGGCCACTAAGGACCTGAGAAGGTGGCCGCCCGGGCACGCGGCCTAGCAGCCTCTCCCTAAGGCTATGGAACAGCCCACATGAAGAGACCTGCCATGCTGGGCTGGTCTATAGACGTGGCTCTCAATCTGCATGGACCGGGTATGAGTACTGCCCACCAGACACCGACCGGAGCATCTGTGGAGCATTATGGCATAAACTGGAGTGACGGATAAGTCCCAGAGAGGCAGCATAGACTTCCACAGATAGTTATTTGTGATTAATTGCCTCTCAGTTTGGGAAGAGAACCCTGGGTTTAATTGCCATGGGTATAGGAGTAGATTGGCTGCAGCAGACACGACTGGTATTGAACAGGCTGCCATCCCATTGGTACCAGTTATAGGATTTGTATTAAATTTACCTTTGCCCATTATATTAAATATTAAATTTTTCCCATTACATTGCATCATATTAAATTTACCATTTGCTTTGCTTCTGGCGGTATGTAGTTGAGTTGGGATGTTCCTTGCCCCAACTGTAAAGTTGTAGATTATTTACACTGAATGCAGTTGTTGGAGACCTTTCGAAATTTCAAAGGATAGAAGAAAGATCCAGAAAAGCAGATGGCCTGTGTCAACGGAGGCTGTCTGACATGTCAGTATTAAAAGAATATGTAGCTGACATATAATTGTAACGTCGCCTCGGTATTATATCCTATTTCAACTCAGCCGAGTCTACGCCACTTCAGCTACGAGTGGTTCACTCCACCCTGACTGCCAATCTACCCATGTCACATCAAATGGAGGAATGCATATCTGTAGCATGGCTGTACCCAGAGCGATAAACCCATGACTCCAATCCTTTTGGATGTTATAATGTGGAACACTACTTCATGTATCAACCATTCATGAACCATGCTGTTGCGCAGAGCGTTGGTGATACTGACGCAGTTTATTTGGCTCCAGTTCCTGGATAGGCTGCCAATCCCACACAGGAAGTCAGGGCAGAAATTTGGTATTGAGCCAAAATACCAGCAATAGCTTGCCTACTCTTCTCTAAAGATATGGTGGGATCTTTAACGTCCACCAACTATGCGACAGACTGGACGCCATTGTAAAGTTTATCCATAGGACAACACGCACACATTCATGAATCCCTCTGCCTGTGAAACACTTGGACTATAGCTGGACCATGATTCAAAGCCACATACGACAGCGTGGAGGCGAGTGTGCGTGCCTCTAGTATAGGCCATACGAAAGGACACTTCAGGTCTGCCAAGTTTAAAATATCTATGCTGAGAAATTCCTGAGTAATTGGTCCTCTGAAAATTCCCATCTTTAGTTTTTTTTTTGTTTGTTTGTTTTTTGTTTTTTGTATACAAGATCGAGGCTCGTGAAAGAGCTAACATTAATCACACAGAAAGACAAACCGACACATACAACATATAACATGGGGAGCGGTAGACAAGATGGGGAGAGAGGGGGAAGGGCACAAACACAACATTTGAGAGCAGGGACATCGAGAGATCTGTGGGAGGGAGAGGGCTTTGGGGGGGGGAGGCATGGGAAGGGGTGGGGGCGGGTGGGAGAGGTATAAAACATGGACACTGCCAGGACTTCCAGGAAAGAAGTTGGAATTTCAAACAAAGTGGATCTGGGGTGAATTAGCAGGGGTAGAAAAGATCAAGGTTTTGGATGGGGGAAGATAAGAGATGGTGGTGAACAGCTGTTTTAAAATGCAGAAGCCCACACGTGAGAAAGGTTGATGTTGCCATTAACAACGCCCTCCGCATTGTAGCTGGTTGTTTGAAGCCCACCCCGACATTCCACCTGCCAGTCCTAGCGGGAATCGCCCCGGCCGGCCTCCGACGGGAGGCTGCTACCCTCGCCCTGGCAAGGAATGCCCAGAAACACGACTGGCACATCCTGCACAACACCACAACGATAGTGGCGCCTCCAAGCAGACTAAAGTCCCGCCATCCCTACAACAAAGCGGCACAAGAGATGCTCAGTTCTATCCCTGAGGACCTGTCTAGAAGCGCATGGCTGGCGGCATCTTGGAAGCAGGTGTGGGAAACGGCCGGGCCCACCCGCATCCACCGCTACATCTGGGACCCAGGACGTGGCGTCGTAGGAGAAGACCTACCACGCCGGCAATGGACCTTGCTGAACCGTCTACGTACGGGGGTCGGCCGCTTCAAATCATCGCTGAAGATGTGGGGCCTGGCAGACAGCCCCGCGTGCGAGTGCGGCGAGCCTGAGCAGACTGCCGAACACATAATTACCACCTGCCCCCTATACAGACCACCTTCAGAAGCCGGCCTCTTCGACGTAGGACCAGAGACGAGGGCATGGCTGCACGACACTGAGCCGGCCATCTGATGATACACGAAAGAAGAAGAAGAAGCTGTTTTAAAGACCTGGAGGGAGGAGTGGGATTGAAGGGAGTGTGGGAGTTTGTTCCAGAGGCGGGAGAAAATGGGAATGAAGGAGTGAAGGTGAGCAGAGAGTCTTGATTTTGGCAGTTTAACCATCAGAGGGTTGCTGGCAGATCTTGGGCGACCTGTAGGGATATTTGGGAGACACAGCACAGATAGAGCTGGGGGAGCAAGGCCGGAGAGGAGTCGGTAGAAGACAGAAAGACCACCAACCTGCCTGCGGTGAGTGAGTGAAAGGCCTTCGGAGTTAGCTTCATCGCGGGAGATTCCAATGATTCTGAAAGCTTTGGTTTCAACAGCGTGAAGCCGAGCTAGGTGTGAGGCAGGAGCACCGGCCCATAGGGGAGAACAGTATTCCATTGAGCTGCGGATGAAAGCCTTGTATGTGGTGAGGAGCTCAGGTGTGCCTAGGCAGGACTTCGCACGACGGAGGATGCCCAGTCGGAGACTGGCTTTGGAGGCCAGCTTGGAAATGTGGTTTTCCCAAGAAAGATCATGGCAGATAGTGAGACCCAAAAGCTTGAGCGACATAACTTCTTCAAGAGGATTGTTGAGAAAGTAGATGGGAGGGTTGTCCAGTCGGTCTCTTCGGAGAGACATAGTAAGAGTGTGAGATTTGTCAGGATTGAAAGACATGTTCCACTTGTTTGACCAGTCTGTGATTTTGTCCAGGTCTTCAGAGAGTGAGGAGGCTGCAGACTGCCGATCTGAGGGAAGAGGAATGGAGCGGCAGAGAGTGGAGTCATCAGCAAAGAGATAGAGAGGATTTTCCAGAGAGTCGGAGAGATCATTGATAAAGACCAGAAAAAGTACAGGGTCCAGAACACTGCCTTGGGGGCACTCAAGCCTGAACAGGAAGAGGAGATGAGAGAAATCCATTCAGGGCCACACTTTCTCTATTATACAGAGAATATCAGAATTCCAGGATTAGTTGACTGCCTTTGGGTCTACAATCTCACCAAATATCAGCATTCTCGTCCCAGTAGGTATGAAGTTGTGGGCTCGTATTCAGATCAAACTCGGTGTGCTCCTGAGTTGGGTACACATGGGCTCTCTCACGGTCATTTGGGGAACTAGTGTTGATGTTTTCCGCTTTTTTCAGCAATGAAAACAAACAAAATATTGCAAGCACCATGTTTGTAGCATAGAGTAATCTTCTCTGTTACTGAAAGGGGTTTTTAGTGTTCTTATGTCGTTTTAACTTGGAAATATCAAGCCGCAAAGACAGTCGCAGAATTCCTTTTTCAGGCAAAACCCTATTTTGCAGTTTCCCCTATGCAATGACCACGAGCCATACCTCAGTTAAATAACCACGATCAATAGACTGCGCCAATATCTAATGCGCCAAAGAATTCCATATGTCTGCATGATATGCCTTTGGCGTTGATAGAATGCAAACATGGCTTAAGTTACAAAAGAACACAGTTGTGGAACCCACCAGGTAAACTTCGGGTAAAGAGGTGACAAGGGAGGGGTGGGTGGGTGCAAAACCAAAACAACTGTAGGATTCCACGTGGAGTACTTTTAACCCAACACTCAATACCATCTTGACTAAAGGAATGTATGAAAAAAGTAGTCCCACTAATGCAGGAAGCAAACTCATTTTCAATCCACCTCTCGCAGCATAGCTCACACCCTCACAGGTGTGTATATGTTGTCTTCCTCTTTTGTAAGTGCACATGGCATCTGATTACATTATTCCTGGGGGTCATGGCTGTGCTGCCCATGTGGGTTAGAGGCAGGAATTTGTTAGGAAATGGGCGTGAGTGTATTATTCTTCCTCGTCCACATCCTCCACCATCCTCCATTTTCCACAAATTCCTGCGTTAACAGACAAGTGATGATGGTGACAGGCGAAGGTGATCGCTGGTAGTCTTTAGTCACAATACCACATGTCGGTGGAACAAGCAGGATGGTTGCTTTGTGCTGGAAGTTGAGGCATTAGCACAATTCGACAGCCACCTGCACGACTACGCATACCTTCATAGGATCCGCTCTCCTCATCCCACATAGGGAGAGGATTCGAAAAGATGCCCGAAAATAGTTTGGCTCACTCAACCTGATTGGGAAACCGCTCTCAATAGGGTTTCCCTCCAAGCGGTCGAAAAACAAAGAAACCAGAAAGTCTAACTGTTACTACATGGAACGTACATACACTGAGGGCCAATAACAACTTGGGACCCGAGAGAAGAAGTGCACACATAGCTAGAGAATGAATGAGATATGACATGGACATCAAAGCCTGAAGTTAAATCAGATTCTCTGATGCTGGGCACTTAACTGAGCACGGACAAGGATATTCTTTCTTGTGGAAAGGTAAACTTTCAGAATCCAGAATCCATGGAGTCGGTTTCGCATTACAAAACTCTTTGATAAGTAAATTAAATGAGTTTCCTGTTGGCATCAACAAAATAGTCTTCCCCTAAGGAATTTACATCATCACTTACCTATGATGCTCAGGTAAAGGATGCGTAATATGAATCTCTTCGTACAATTCTCGTAAATGTTCCCACTGACGACAAAATCATTAGTTTCGGTGATTTCAATGCAGGGGATTGGAAAACAGTGATAGGCAAAGAAAGAGGAGGAAAAGCAAATGACAATGGTTTGCTTCTTCTGAGTAAACGTGCGGAACACATAATTATCATCATCGACAAATTGTACAAACAAAGTAATAAGTTCAAGACATCCGAGAGGCAACTTCATTCAAAACATTGGCTACGTCGTGTCAGAGCCCTTGACCCTCAGGACATCATGATAACCAGGACCATGCAAGGTGCTGATGACTATCGGACGGATCCAAATTACAGATCCAGAATGCCCCTGAACGATGAAAACAAAACGCATCAAGAAAGAAAACAAATTCTGAACAACTTAAAGATGAAGAAAACATTTTACTTCCAAGAGGTGCTATTGGAGAGAAACTTTGCGATATCCCAAATACAGCTGTATCGGTACAAGAACAATGGCATGCGTTATAAAAACAATATTGTTGGTGCTTGTGAAGAATCTATTGGTTTCATGAATAAGAAAAGTCCATGTTGATTGGATGAAAATGACAATGTCACCAAGCAGCGAATCCGTCGGGAAGGTGTTTCATTCACAGTCTGGCAAAACAATATTCCTTCTGAGGCCAAAAGAAGAGGAGACCATGATCTCCGTTCAGAAATCCAACGACAAATTTGTGACGTCAAGAAGAAATGTTTCGCAAAGAAAGCTGAAGAAATTGAACAAGATACAGATAGTGATGACATGTTTATTTCTTCATCGATGTCCAATATATATCTGGACCATCTTCTGACCTGGTAGCCCAAATTTGATCAACAGGCAGAAGTTTCCTTTTAAAAACAGTCGGTACGATAGACGAGAAAACAGATTTCCTCCCGATTTATAGATTCCATGTGGAATTCCATCAGATCTGGCTGTTTAACCTGAGTGTGATTCCCAAAGTGGGATGAAGCAATTGGTTCACTCCGTATATCTGTCTGCAGACGTCATTGCACATAATTCTACTGTTTATTTATTTATATTATTTCAATTGAATGATAAACTTGAGCACTGTCGCCTTGTTGGCACTTCCAAAAATCTTCAGTGCAAAACAAGGACAAAATATTGCACCATTTTACACAACCTCGGCCAAGCAAATTTGCCGTTCCTGTCTCTCTTTCTCTCTCTCTCTCTCTCACTCTCTCTCTCTCTCTCTCTCTCTCTCTCTCTCTCTCTCTCTCTGTCTCTGTCTCTGTCTCTGTCTCTCTCTGTCTCTCTCTCTCAGTTTTGGGGAATATCGATATTCAGACAACATCGCAGCTCAAAGGAAATATCAATCGTGCTGGGAAAGCAAGAATCCAAACGACCCTTCCCACATCCTTTTTCTCCAGACTGCTTGGGGTAAGGTATTCTATGAACTCTCTAGTTTATCCTTTTGGAATTGTCGATTTGCCTTTCACACCTCAATAAAGCTTGGGCCTATATAAAGGTCTGATTTTGTGGGAAATTGTGATGTTTCGTTAATTTATCTCGTCATTGACAACGGTATCTCGATTGAGGAGCTCGGAGAAATGATCTTTTCATCTGTTGAGAATACTGTCTTAGTCTGTTAAACATGTGATTTCAACAGACTGTTCCACAAGATTTGTAAGATGCAATGATCATAACCATGTACAAGAAGAAAGGAGACAAATCAAATTGCGTGAACGACAGTGGTATATAACTCCGGTCGATAGGAGGAAAGTTACCGTCTCGTATTCCCACCAACACACTTGTCCCATTGGAGAAATAATTCCTTCGGGAATCCTTGTGTGGTTTTACACCTAATCGTGGAACAGCAGATTCAATTTTTATCGCCCGGCAAATACAAGAGAAAAGCAGAGAACATCATGAAGATTTGTAGATCGTTTTTATTTACCTCGGAAAAGCTTTTGACTCCAACGAAATGCCTTGTGGAGGACACTTCAACATTTCGGGTAACCCTCAAAATGCATATCCATCCTGAAGGAAAAATACATATCCATCCTCATGGAAAAATACATATCCATCATCAAGGAAAAATACATATTCATCCTCATGGAAAAATACATATCCATCCACAAGGAAAAATACATGTCCATCCTCATGGAAAAATACATATCCATCCACAAGGAAAAATACATGTCCATCCTCAAGGAAAAATACATATCCATCCTCAAGGAAATATACATGTCCATCCTCATGGAAAAATACATGTCCATCCACAAGGAAAAATACATATCCATCCACAAGGAAAAATACATGTCCATCCTCATGAAAAAATACATATCCATCCACAAGGAAAAATACATATCCATCCACAAGGAAAAATACATATCCATCCTCAAGGAAAAATACATGTCCATCTTCATGGAATTACGTGAGAACAAGGAGGGAAAAGTTCGACACTGGAAACCCTTCCGAATCCTTTCCCATCAAGGGCAGCGTTGAGTAAGGATGTGTTTTAGCAGCAACTTTTTCATTTTTATTTCTGTTTTTTTTTCGACAAACACTTCGGATTTAGATTCGGTATGGAAATGCGATATTGAATAGACGGCAAACTATTCAATTTGAGAAATCTTCAAACAAAATATTGCTGTGTCAGGATCAATGCTTCACCGGTAACCAGGTATTCTCATGTGAAGTGTTTAGATTTGTACCTGTGACCTGTTTAAAAAAAAAAAAAACTTTTCATGCTACAGTACCCCTGGGGATATCCTCAAAGTAATTTGGTGTTTAATTATGGATGATTGCAGAATAATGCATAAAATATTACCAAAAGAGTATAAAAAGGAATATGTCGCTGACATATAACTATCCCACCGAAACTACTATTTCCTATTTCAATTTAGCCAAGTCTACGGCGCTTTAGCTACGAGTTGATCAGTTCATCCTGACTACCCCCACTCTACCCATGCCACACCATATCCAGGAATGCATATCTGGAGCATGGCTGTACCGAGGGTGATCAACCCTCTTCTCCATTTATTTTGAATGTCATAATGTGGAAACACACCACTTCAGGTATCGATCATTCATGAACCACACGCTCTTACACAGAGTGTTGGTGCTGCTGAAACAGTTTCTTCAGCTGTGTGTCCTGAACGGGTTGCCAATCCAACACAGGAAGTAACGGCAGGAATTTGGAATTTGGTTAGGGTACCAGTGATAGTTCGCCTACTCTTCGCGAAGGAATCCGTGGGATCTTTAACCTCCACCAACTAATGCCAGCAGACGGGATACACAGTTTAAAGTCCATCTGAAGGACGGCACACACATTGATGAATTAACCTGCCTGTGAAATATGGGAATGACAGTTTATAGCTGGGCCGTGATTCCAACCCAGGCGAGACAGCTTAGAGGTGACTTGGCGTATCTGCAGACCATCCTTCCAGCCACTTTAGGTATGCCAACTTTCAACTCTCTGTCCTGAGGAATTCCTGAGAAAACGCCCCCCAGAGGATTGCCTTAATTCTATTTATGAAACGCCCACTCTTTGAATTTCTCCATCTATCTTCTATCTTCTACATGCTATATATATATAAAAGAAAGTTTTTCTTTGTTTGTTTGTTTGTTTGTCTGCATGCGCTAATCTCCTGAACGGTGAAAGATATGAGGAAACCTCTGATACAAAAAATGTCGGGACGGGCCCCGGGAAGGTTATAGGCTAGGTGGCGAGGCCGGTCTGGGCCCACTTCGCAATTAAAAGCTTAGCTGAATTATAGTAGTCAATGTTCTACGGCCGCGATTAAAAGCTAAATTATAGTCGTCAATGTTCTACGGCAGCGAGTAAAAGCTGAATTATAGTAGTCAATGTTCTACGGCCACGAGTAAAAGCTAAATTATAGTAGTCAATGTTCTACGGCCGCGAGTAAAAGCTGAATTATGGAAGTGAATGTTCTACGGCCGTGAGAAAAAGCTGAATTATAGTAGTCAATGTTCTACGGCCGCAAGTAAAAGTTGAATTATAGTAGTCAATGTTCTACGGCCGCGAGTAAAAGCTGAATTATAGTAGTCAATGTTCTACGGCCGTGAGTAAAAGCTGAATTATAGTAGTCAATGTTCTATGGCCGCGAGTAAAAGCTGAATTATAGTAGTCAATGTTCTACAGCCGCGAGTAAAAGCTGAATTATAGAAGTCAATGTTCTACGGCCACGAGTAAAAGCTGAATTATAGTAGTCAATGTTCTACGGCCGCAAGTAAAAGCTGAATTATAGAAGTCAATGTTCTACGGCCGCGAGTAAAAGCTGAATTATAGCAGTCAATGTTCTCACCCCACAAGTAAAAGCTGAATTATAGTAGTCAATGTTCTACAGCCGCGAGTAAAAGCTAAATTATAGCAGTCAATATTCTACGGCCGCGAGTAGAAGCTAAATTATAGAAGTCAATGTTCTATGGCCGCGAGTAAAAGCTGAAGTGTCGAAGTCAATGTTCTACGGCCCCGAGTAAAAGCTCAATTCTAGTCAATGTTCTACGGCCCCAAGTAAAAGCTGAATTCTAGTCGTCAATGTTTTACGGCCATGAGTAAAAGCTGAATTATAGCAGTCAATGTTCTACGGCTGCGAGTAAAATGTGAATTATAGTAGTCAATCTTCTACGGCCGCGAGTAAATGCTGAATTATAGTTGTCAATGTTCTACGGCCACGAGTAAAAGCTGAAATATAGTCGTAAATGTTCTACGGCCACGAGTAAAAGCTGAATTATCGTTGTAAATGTTCTACAGCCGCGAGTAAAAGCTTAATTATAGTAGTCAATCTTCTACGGCCGCGAGTAAAAGCTGAATTATAGTCGTCAATGTTTTATGGCCACGAGTAAAAGCTAAATTCTAGTCGTCAATGTTCTACGGCCGTGAGTAAAAGCTGAATTATAGTAGTCAATGTTCTACGCCCACGAGTAAAAGCTGAATTATAGTAGTCAATGTTCTACGGCCGCGAGTAAAAGCTAAATTATAGAAGTCAATTTTCTATGGCCGCGAGTTAAAGCTGAATTATAGTCGTCAATGTTCTACGGCCACGGGTAAAAGCTGAATTATAGTTGTCAATGTTCTATGGCCACGAGTAAAAGCTGAATTATAGTCGTCAATGTTCTATGGCCACGAGTAAAAGCTGAATTATCGTAGTCAATGTTCTACGGCCACGAGTAAAATCTGAATTATAGTAGTCAATGTTCTACGACCACGAGTAAAAGCTAAATTATAGGAGTCAATGTTCTACGCCCACGAGTAAAAGCTCAATTATAGTAGTCAATGTTCTCTGCCCACGAGTAAAAGCTGAATTATAGTAGTCAATGTTCTTCAGCCGCGAGTAAAAGCTAAATTATCGGAGTCAATTTTCTACGGCCGCAAGTTAAAGCTGAATTATAGTCGTCAATGTTCTACGGCCACGAGTAAAAGCTGAATTATAGTCGTCAATGTTCTACGGCCGCGAGTAAAAGCTGAATTATCGTAGTCAATGTTCTTCGGCCACGAGTAAAAGCTGAATTATAGTAGTCAATGTTCTACAGCCACGAGAAAAAGCTAAATTATAGTAGTCAATGTTCTACGGCCACGAGTAAAAGCTAAATTATAGTTGTCAATGTTCTACGGCCGCGAGTAAAAGTTGAATTATAGTAGTCAATGTTCTACGGCCGCGAGTAAAAGCTGAATTATAGTAGTCAATGTTCTACGGCCGCGAGTAAAAGCTGAATTATAGGAGTCAATGTTCTACGGCCGCGAGTAAAAGCTGGATTATAGTAGTCAATGTTCTCGGCCGTGAGTAAAAGCTGAATTATATGAGTCAATGTTCTACGGCCACGAGTGAAAGCTGAATTATAGTAGTCAATCTTCTACGGCCGCGAGTAAAAGCTAAATTATAGTAGTCAATGTTCGACGGCCGCGAGTAAAAGATGAATTATAGTAGTCAATGTTCGACGGCCACGAGTAAAAGCTGAATTATAGTAGTCAATTCATTCAAAAAGAACCCGGGCAACGCCGGGTGCATTCAGCTAGTTAATCATAAGACAGAGTACAGCTGTCCGAATTCCAGGATTAGTTGACTGCAAATATGTCTACCTGCACACCATGTTTCAGCTTTCCAGTCCCAGTAGAAGCAAAGTTGTGGACTTCGTATTGAGCTCAAAACAGGCGCACTCCTGAGGAGGGTACACATGCTCCCTCTTTCGGTCATTGGGGAACTCGTGTTGATGTTTTACATTTTTTCAAAACGAGTTATTCAATAAACAAAGATTACACACACGAAGTTTCCAGTACAGAGTCGTCTTCTCTGTTACTCAAAGGGTATTTAGTGTTCTGAGGTTACTTGGCCTTGGGCATATCGAGTTGCAAAGACAGTCGCAGAAATCATTTTTCGGACAAAATCGTGTTTTTCATTTTGTATAAGGCGATGACCATGTGGTACGTAAGTTAGTGAAATTGCGAAGATCGATAGGCAATGCCAATGTCGGATGCACCAAGTAATTCCATAGGTCTGCATGATATACCCTTGACATTGTTGGAACACAAACTTGGCTTTCGTGCCAAAATAACACAGTTGTTGCCTCCATGACGTCAACTTCAGTGGGGGGTCCTTTCAAAAGAAATTGCAGGATTCCACGTGGAGTATTTTTAACCCAACATGCATTCGCCTCCTGGCTATTGGAATATACAAAGAGAAAGTAGTTCCGCGATTCCAGGAACCAGACTCATTTTGCAGCCACTTCTCACAGCATTCCTCACCCTCATGGGAGAGTGTATGTGTGTCTTCCTCTTTTGTATGAAGCACATGGTTTCCAGTTACATCATTCGCTGTGGGGCATGGTTGTGCCCCCTTTGCAATTCTCATGTAGGGTAGCTTTGAGCAGGAATTTGTAACCTGTTCATGGTGCTGGTGACAGCTGACCTACTCCTCGTGCAGGACACTGTGAGATCTTTAACGTCCATCAACTGATGCTGGCAGACGGGACACCACGTTTGACGTCAATCTCAGGGACGGGACACACATTGATGCCTTGCCCTACCTGTGAAACTCCATGGTGACTGTTTATTTCTGGTTGAGAATTCAAATCCGAGCTAGACAGGTGAAAGGTGAGTGTGCATACGTCAGAGGTGGAGGTGTTTGTGTGTGTTTTCATCTCATTCTCATCCATATCCTCCACAACCCTCCATCTTCTTCAAAGTCATGCGGCGACAGACAAGTGATGACGGTGGGAGGCAAAGTGATCGTTGGGAGTCTTTAGTCACGACGCGGCACAGAGCCGGTGCAGGCACGATGGTCGCTTTTGCTGAGAATTGAGGCAACAATACAATTCGGTAGCCACCTGCAAGACGGGAACAGACCTTTATAGGATCCCCTCAACTCACCCTGCACGGGGAGTGGGTAAATTAAGGTGCCCTTAAAATATTTTTTCTCCCTCATCTTGATTTGGAAACCACTCTTTATAGGGTTGCCTCCGAGGCGGTCGAAAAACGAAGAAATCTAACTGTTGCTACGTGGAGCATACACACACTGATGCACAACAAGGTTCCAGAATCCACAGTCAGTTTCACAATACCAAACTCTTTGATAAGTGTATTAAGTGAGTTTCCCGTTTCCATCAATGAAAGATCGATGACTTTAAGTCTTCGACGAAGGATACTTATGTTCCCCTAAGGCCGAAGTGAACTTGATATTTTCATCATCAGCGCTTATGCCCCATGATTTACCAATGATGCCGAGGTAAAGGATGCTTTCTATGCATCTCTTGGTACAGTTCTCATAAATGTTCCCACTGACGACAAAATCATTCTTTTGGGTGATTTCCTTGACAGGGTTGGAAAAGAGAGTGCCCTGTGAAACAATTTGAGAGGCAAAGAAAGAGTAGGAAAAGTAAATGACAATAGTTTGCTTCCTAGTAAATGTGCGGAACACATACTTATCATCATCGACAAATTGTATGGACAAAGTAATAAGTTCAAGACATCCGAGAGGCAACTTCATTCAAAACATTGGCTACGTAGTGTCAGAGCCCTTGACCCTCAGGACATCATGATAACCAGGGCCATGCAAGGTGCTGATGACTATCGGACGGATCCAAATTACAGATCCAGAATGCCCCTAAACGATGAAAACAAAATGCATCAAGAAAGAAATCAAGTTCTCAACAACTGAAAGATGAAGAAAACATTTTACTTCCAAGAGGTGCTATTGGAGAGAAACTTTGCGATATCCCAAATACAGCTGGATCGGTACAAGAACAATGGCATGCGTTATAAAAACAATATTGTTGGGGCTTGTGAAGAATCTATTGGTTTCATGAATAAGAAAGGTCCATGTTGATTGGATGAAAATGACAATGTCACCAAGCAGCGAATCGATCGGGAAGGTGTTTCATTCACAGTCTGGCAAAACAATATTCCTTCTGAGGCCAAAAGAAGAGGAGACCATGATCTCCGTTCAGAAATCCAACGACAAATTTGTGACGTCAAGAAGAAATGTTTCGCAAAGAAAGCTGAAGAGATTGAACAAGATACAGATAGTGATGACATGTTTTATTTCTTCAACGATGTCAAAGCTATCTATGGACTATCTTCTAACATGGTAGCCCCAGTTTTATCAACAGGCGGAAGTTTCCGTCCAACAGACAAAGACGGTTTCCTCAACAGAGGGAAAGATCATTTCTCTGAGCTCCTCAATTGACATACCGTCGTCAATGATTAAGTGAGCTTTATGAAGGTGTGAAACGTAAATCGACAATTCCAAAAGAATAAACTGGAGTTCATAGAATACCTTATCCACGCATTATTGAGAAAAAGGACGTGGAAAGGGTCTTTCCAACTCTTTCTTTGCGTTTCCGAGAATGATCTATATTTCTTCCGAACCACGATTTCAAATTATTCAACTGGAAGGTTTTGGATATAATTCAAGTGAAACCATAACGGCACTCAGTCGAGAGCATACCTCCACCTGGTTGGCCATATCACTGAATGGTGAAGAATCACTTTTAAAAAATTATACTAGCTGGTTCCGGATCTTCACCAAAATTGAATCGATTCTTCCTTGTCACACACACAACCTGTCCAACAATTTTCGTCCAAATCCATCCATAACTTTTTGAGATATCCTGCTATGTATCGTTTTTGGCGTTATCTCCCAATGGTGAAGAATCACTTAAAACATTAAATAATTCTCATATCCCAATCCATATTCAGATCTTTTACCAAAATTGAATCCAATCGTCCTTGTCAGCCACCCAACCGGTCCACCATAGTTTGGTCCAAATCCATCCATAACGTTTTTGAGATATCCTGCCATGTATCATTTTTGGCGTTATCTCCCAATGGTTCAGAATCACTTAGAAAATTAAATAATTCTCATATCCCAATCCATATTCAGATCTCCACCAAAATTGAATCCAATCGTCCTTGTCAGAAATGCAACCGGTCCACCAAGTTTGGTCCAAATCCGTCCGTAACTTTTTGAGATATCCTGCTTTGTATCGTTTTTGGCGTTATCTCCCAATGGTGAAGAATCACTTAAAACATTCTAGTAGCCGCATCCGAATCCGGATCTTCACCAAAATCTAATCATTTCGTCTTTCTCACGTACACTACATCTCTCCCAAATTCGTCCGAATCCGTCCACAACCTTTTGAGATAACTTGTTCACAAACGGATAGACAAACGGACAGACAAACAGACAGACAGGGGTGAAAACATTGGTGGCGGTAATAAAACAAAAACAATACAATCACATACAATGACCTATGTGGACAGACAGACAGAGTGAACGTATTGCTTAACCCCACTTTGCTCTTCGCACACGGGGCAATCACCCGCATCCGATGGAATTCCAAGTGAAATCGTTAAATGTGGATACCTAGTGCTTTCTCATTTTTTACACAAACTTTTTTTTTACATATGGAATCAAGAGACTGTTCCACAATATTTTTAAGATGCAATGATCATAACAATGTAGAAGAAGAAAGGAGACAAATCAAATTGCGTAAACAACTGTTGTATATAACTCCCGTCTATAGCAGGAAAGTTACCGTCATGTATTCCCACCAACACACTTATTCCATCAGCGGAATATTCCTACGGGAATCCGAGGGTACTTTTAGGCTTAATCGTGGAACAGCTGATTCACTTTTTATCGCCCGACAAATATAAGAGAAAAGCAGAGAACATCATGAAAGTTTGTGGATCGTTTTGCTTTTCGGGGGAAAAGTTTTCGACTCCAACGAAATGCCTTGTGGAGGACACTTCAACATTTCGGCTAACCCTCAAAATGCATACCCATCATCAAGGAAAAATACATATCCAACATCAAGGAAAAATACATATCCATCCTCAAGGAAAAATACATATCCATCATCAAGGAAAAATACATATCCATCCTCAAGGAAAAATACATATCCATCCTAAAGGAAAAAATACATATCCATTCTCAAGGAAAAAATACATATCCATCCTCAAGGAAAAATACATATCCATCCTCAAGGAAAAATACATATCCATCCTCAAGGAAAAATACATATCCATCCTCAAGGAAAAATACATATCCATCATCAAGGAAAAATACATATCCATCCTGAAGGAAAAATACATATCCATCCTCAAGGAAAAATACATATCCATCCTCAAGGAAAAATACATATCCATCATCAAGGAAAAATACATATCCATCATCAAGGAAAAATACATATCCATCCTCAAGGAAAAAATACATATCCATCCTCAAGGAAAAATACATATCCATCCTCAAGGAAAAATACATATCCATCCTGAAGGAAAAATACATATCCATCCTCAAGGAAAAATACATATCCATCCTCAAGGAAAAATACATATCCATCCTCAAGGAAAAATACATATCCATCCTCAAGGAAAAATACATATCCATCCTCAAGGAAAAATACATATCCATCCTCAAGGAAAAATACATATCCATCCTCAAGGAAAAATACATATCCATCCTCAAGGAAAAATACATATCCATCCTCAAGGAAAAATACATATCCATCATCAAGGAAAAATACATATCCATCATCAAGGAAAAATACATATCCATCCTCAAGGAAAAATACATATCCATCCTCAAGGTAAAAATACATATCCATTCTCAAGGAAAAAATACATATCCATCCTCAAGGAAAAATACATATCCATCCTCAAGGAAAAATACATATCCATCATCAAGGAAAAATACATATCCATCACAAGGAAAAATACATATCCATCCTCAAGGAAAAATACATATCCATCCTCAAGGAAAAATACATATCCATCACAAGGAAAAATACATCTCCATCACAAGGAAAAATACATATCCATCCTCAAGGAAAAAATACATATCCATCCTCAAGGAAAAAATACATATCCATCCTCAAGGAAAAAATACATATCCATCCTCAAGGAAAAATTCATATCCATTATCAAGGAAAAATACAAAATGCATAGGAATGCCTTGTGGAGGAATCTTTAACGTTTCCGGAAACGCTTAAAATACGTATCCATACACAAATAATTATTTTTCTGAAATTTTCAGTCAAAAACGATAATCACACCGCAATATTCAAACTACTTTTGCACATGAGACATGACTCTGCCATTTTTACCCAGTCTGCTGAAGAAATGCAATTCATTTTATCGATTTTTACTAATCCGCACCTATCGTTTCTCCCATTTTAAATGCAGGTAATTTAAAACGTTTTTTACTGACACATATCATTGTTTTCCCCTCAATATAAATGCAGTTCATTTTAATTATTTCTATTGGTACTGTTGCAGTTTAGGAAACCGCTCAGAGGCAATGGCAACCACCATACAGGTCCCGTAGTGTAGTTATTTCTGTAGTGTAATATTAGAATGGCTCCTTCCCCTTGAGTTGTGGGATATAGTGTCCATAAATGTGTTGGTGAAGGGTAGAGAGTTTTTTTCCCCCTTTTCTCTCCATTTCATAGGGTTAATTGTAAATTCTATATGAGCTTTGTGGGCGCACCGTACAATGTGTGCGCTAATTTGCATATCGCGCCAAAAGCTGGTTTGAATCGTGTGCCAAATCTCCCCTTGCCCTCATCTTCTTCCCTTTTGATACAAGATAAGGACACCACACTTTGCTTTTATTGAACACGTTTTTTGTTACACATTATTTTGGTTACATTATAATTTTCACGGCAATTTCCCTTGCATTAAGACATCATACACACCATTCATCGACACCCAAAAAAAATCACCACTCGCCACAATGTTTTCTCCAACCACACACGGCTCGCTCACCTTCTGCCATCATCCTCACCTCATCCACCTTCGGGGCGTTTGCTGCAGGAAGCACGGAGAGGGGATCGCTGGAGGTGGCGGCTAGCACTTTGTTCGCTGGACTTTGTTATACCTCAGAACAGACGGGCGTTAATTGGCCATTAGCATTGTGTGGACATCTAATCACTCTGCTCCGTATGTCTTACAAAACAAATATGCGCTCCCAACATTCATTCTGCGCCGAGGGCAAGTCGCTACTCCTCCCGCCGGTGTTATCTGCAGAGCTCCATTCTGTGCCGAATCGGAAGTCACGTCTGGTGGAAATCAGCTGCGAAAGTCTGGCGAGGGTGGGGTGAAGCAGCGATGTGCCAATCAGCATCCCGGATTCTGCCCAGAACCTTCTAGATTGCACTGGCAGGCCCCGCCATTGCTAAGGGATTATAAAAGCGCTACGGGCAAAGGCTCTCTCTCTCTCTCTCTCTCTCTCTCTCTGTCTCTGCCCACCTCTCTCTCTCTGCCCACCTGTCTGCCTGCTCTCTCAGTGTGTGCGTTGGTGGGGGACCTGGGCTCGAGGGGTGGCGCTCGCATTGGTGGGTTGGAGCTGGAAGCCTTGGGGTGGATGGAGCGAGCGAACCAATTAGGGCCAAACCAAGTTATGCTCACATGTTCCTGTTAGACTCTCACATAGTAGGCTATCATCTCATACTTTCTTTTGTCAGCTTTCTTTTATTTTTATCGTTCTTTCTTAAAACGCAGACACACTTTTGCATTTCTTCTTGCATTATTTGCATTCCATGCACCTCACCTGCAACTCAACACTCAATCCACCATAGTCACCTCAGTATTCTTCCCATCTTTACCCCTCCTTTAGTGTCATGCTTTCCCCGGGATCTTCACACTGTCTCTATCTTCTGCTATTTTCTCCCTCCGTGAATGTCTGATGGGCACCCTGTATTGTGTAATAGTGATAGATAAGGCATATGTTAAGGTTTTGTTCTCGTCCATTTTTTTTCCCACTTGTAAATATCACTGCACCCTTAATTGTAGCGATTGTTTGTCCATTTTGATTTGCATTCCCCATTGTTCACTTTGTGTGCACCTTCCCCTCCCACAAACATTAAAGCCCTTGAGTTCCCTCCCCCCAAATTTAGTGTGATTCCACCTGTGCCTTGTACCATAATTGTAATAACTCCCTTGTTGACATTCCTTTCTAATCTGTTCATGCTTGTCTTTTCCTCCATTGATCCAGTGCTGTTCGCACTTAGTGTAGCTAGGGAGATAATCATTCCCCAAAATAATTGGCTAATTAGTCCGGCATGTATCAAACGGTTGCTCAGCCGGCCTTATTAAAGATCTAATTGAGATAAGATTGGTGCATAGCCGAGGGCGCGTATCCCGGCCTGAAGGTCACGTAACATTCAGTTAAACGGTATTAGACGGCGGACACTGAAGCACGTGGTTAACTGGTTGGCATCCGAGGTTGATTAGCAACCTTCTGCGTCACAAAGTTATTAATGCGTGGTAGCCTCAGGCCCGGTAAGTTTGAAGTGAACCAAGGCTACCCCCCTCTCAGTAGACCCGAAACCCGGGATCGCAACAATACCATCATTTTCCCCTCAATATAAATGCAATTCATTTTAACAATTTTTATTATGCCTCCGCCGACTTCGTCACCGGAAGCATTATGTTTTCCATCCTGTCCATCCATCCGTGATAGGTTTTCGTTCCCGAGATAACTTGAGAACAGCTGAAGGGATCTTAGTCAAACTTGGTGCATGTATGTAAAATGAGGTAAAGATGAACTGATTCGATTTTGGGGTCACGTGGTCAAAGGCCAAAGGTCAGGTCATGTCAGGTAAAAAAAATGTGATAACTTGAGAGCAGCTGAATGGATTTAAATCAAACAGTGCAAGTATTATAATGATGTAATAATGTGGGTGGAGGCATTTTACCCTCAACATAAATGCTTTTCATTTTAACAATTTTTACTGTTGCCATTGTTTTCCCCTCAATATAAATTCCGTTCATTAAGGCTTTTGTTTTTTTTGTATACTAAGTCGAGGCTCGTATAAGAGCTAACACATATAACATATAATAAAGAGAGTGGGAGACAAGAAGGGGAGAGAGAGGGAAGCACAACAACGTAAGGGAACAAGGACATCAGGAGATCTGTGGAAAGGTGAGAGCTGGGGCAGGGTGCATGGGATAAACAAATGGGCACTACTCGGACATTTGGGAAAGGAAATGGATTTTGAAAAAGGTGGATTTTAGGTGTATTAACGGTGGTAGAAAAGATCAAGGTTTAGGATGGGGGAAGATAAGAGATGGTGAACAGCTGTTTTAAAGACCTGTAGGGAGGAGTGGGATTGAAGAGAGTGAGGGAGTTTGTTCCAGAGGCGGGAGAAAAAGGGAATGAAAGAGTGAACGTGAGCAGAGAGCCTAGATTTTGCCAGTTTCACTGGAGGAGGGTTGCTGACAGACCTTGTTGCTGGCAGACCTTGGGACAGAGTACAGACATAGCCGGGGGAGGTAGGCCGGAGAGGAGTCAGTAGAAGACAGAAAGACCACCAACCTGCCTGTGGTGAGAGAGTGAAAGGCCCTCGGAGTTAGCTTCATCGCAGGAGATACCAATGATCCCAAAAGCCTTGGTTTCTACAGCGTAAAGCCGAGCCAGGTGTGAGGCAGGGGCACCAGCCCAGAGGGGAGAACAGTATTTCATCAAGTTGCAGATGAAAGCTTTGTATGTGGTGAGGAGCTCAGAAGTGCCAAGGAAAGACTTCGCACGACAGAGGTTGCCCAGTCGGCGACTTACTTTGGAGGCCAGCTTGGAAATGTGGTTTTCCCAGGAAAGATCATGGCAGATAGTGAGACCCAAAAGCTTAAGTGACATTACTTCTTTGAGAGGATTGTTGAGAAAGTAGATGGGAGGGTTTTGCAGTCGGTCTTTTCGGAGAGACATAGGAAGAGTGTGAGATTTATCAGGATTTAAAAGACATGTTCCACTTGTTTGACCAGTTTGTGATTTTATCCAGATCTGCATGGAGTGACGAGGCTGCTGCCTACCGATCTGAGGGTTGAGATATGTAGCGTCAGAGGGTGGAGTCATCAGAAAAAAGATAGAGAGGATTTTCCAGAGAGTCCGAGAGATCATTAATGAAGACCAGAAAAAGTACAGCACCCAGAACACTGCCTTGAGGAACTCCAGTCTGGACAGTAAGGGGAGATGAGAGAATTACATTTAGAGCTACACGTTGACGACAAAAGGAGAGGAAGTCCGCAAGCCATGCGTGGAGATTTCCATGAATACCATGAGAAGATTTTGGTGAGCAGGGCAGCATGCCAGACCATATCGAAGATAAGTATTGTTGATACTTATCATCGTTTTCCACTCAATATAAATGCAGTTTATTTTATCAATTTTTACTGATACTACCGTTTTTCCCTCAATATAAATGTTGCGAAGACAAAAATGCTTTTCCAAACCGGCTCCAAGCTCCAGCGCCACCCCCACTCCAAGCACTACAATGAATGGCACGGCCTTAGTCAGTTGTTTATTTTCCATACCTTGGCAGTATTCTCTCAAGAAATGCAAGCACTGACGAATATATCGAAGCTCATATAAAATCTGGCTATGCAGCTTATGTTTTTGTATGTTTGATTGATATCCCATGTTATAATAATAAAGACTTGAAAACATCAACCCATATACAAGTTTACAAAGCCGTAATAATTCCAACTCTCTCATATGATTGTGACATCTGGTTACCGGCTGAAGGCATATAAAGTCACTTGAGCTTGTCCATCAATGCTTTCTTCGCTTCATTCTCCGTATTCAATGGGAAAACTGCGTTGCCAACACACTTGCTTTCTCCTTGACTAACAGTGGCAGTTTAGAGTCCTTCGTAATAAAGGTCCAGCTGCAATGGACCGGACAACTCTGTCATTTGCCAGACTCAAGACAACCAAAACATGTCCTATACTTCCAGCAACCAAAGCAGCGAAAAGCCGGTCGGCAAAGGAAATGATTAAAAGATGTTTCGAAAGCCAAAATGAAGAAGTATGAAGCAACTTTTAAACAACCTGGAAGAACCCATTGATGACCGTACTGTGTTCACAAGGAGTTAATCAGTTTGAACCTGGAAGAACGCAGCATTACGAGGAAATACGTCGACAACAGATGGAGTCAACGACTTCCGATGAGGAACTGCGGCCAAAGCTGTGGCTCCCTGAAGTCATCTATGAGCACACCAAGGTCAAGGTTATCGAAAACTGCTGCCCAGTGACTTATTTAGCGATTATCATCATCCATTTCATCAACTTCAACATCCCTTTTGCCGGGTGGACATCATCCATCATCGAGGTTGTGTGTTTGTGGGGTACATGCGTGTGTGTCCACATGCAGACCAACCTTAATAAAATAGCTGAAACAGGATGTTGTTTGATGTGTGCTAACTGCGGTGGGAAGTAACGAAAAGCTGACATTTCGGTCGTTAACCCTTTGTCGAAGTCATAGAGAAACGAGCACCCATCAACGCTGAGGAATGTGAACGGCACTCGCCTTCAGTAGCAAGACTAGTTCTTCATTCCGCCTTAACAGTTTAATAAAGTTGTCTCATGTTATCATGACTTTCTTTTACACCTTATTTAACCACAGGATCATTTTTTACCTTGAATGTGGATTACGTCAAAGGAAATTAAACAAAGTTCCTGAGCGTGCCCGCAGTGCCCGTGATTTGAGCTACGCTTAATCCATAACATTTTCATGTAAAATTTAACTGTAAGTTGATTTTATACCTTGAATGTGCTTTACATTCAGGTTGTAGGCAATTAATCCTGTATTATAACTTTTCTCATCTCTTCAGCCTGTCTGTCAGTGTGTCTGAGTTGTCGTCAAGGGCCACACTTTCATATTTCTAGTCCTTATGGAAGAGGTTTTTCTGTGTGTAGTAGGTGTCCTGCTAGTTCACATATAAATGAATTAATGATGTTGATCATTACAGGTTACATTTTACTTAAGCAATGTATTTGACTTTCTTGAAAATCCCCTTTATGTATTTGCTGATAACACCACCCTCTGCTGGAACATCCCTAGTCTTACAGATAGGCAGGCATCAGCCTCTTCCCTCTCCTCAGACCTTGACAAAATCACAAACTGGTCAAACACTTGGAATATATCTTTCAATCCTGACAAATCTCACACTCTGAGGATCTCTCTCTCTCCCTCCTCGAAAGGATCATCTGGTGAACCCTCCGATCTCCTTACATGACAGTCCTCTTGAGTAAGTTCAGTCATTCAAACTCCTGGGTCTCACTATCAGCCATGATATTACTTGAGCAAACCACATTTCAAAGTTGGCCTCCGAAGCCAGTCTGGAGATCCTCCGTCATACAAAGTCCTTGATGGCAGCTTGACGGAGTACTGCTCCCCCGCTGGGCAGACGCCCCTGCCTCACGCCTTGCTCAGCTTGACGCCATGTAAACTAAGGCCTTCAAGATCATAGGAATCTACCGCGATAAAGCTGAGTCGATGGGCCTATAACTTTCCCATTGCAAACAGGACAGTGATCTCTGTCTTCTACTGCCTCCTTTCTGGTCTTGCATCCTCTACTGTTTCCGTGCTTTATCCTCCACCAACCTCGCCAATTCCCTCCAAGCTTTCTACAGGGTGGACACGGTCCACCATCAACCCTCTTCTGGTGAAACTCCCAAAATCCACAATCACTGCTCTCTCCACTCATTTGTTCCTCTTTTTATCCCACCTCTGAAACCAACTTCCACGTTCTCTTCAACATCACTCCTCCTTCCAGGTCTTCAATACAGCAATTCACCACCATCCATCTCAGATCACCCCAAAATCAAAACCATGATCTTTTCTAACCATGTTAACTCCCCAAGCTCATATCACATACTTCCAAATTTCCAGTTTATCCTTCCTGAGAGTTTGTTTCCGTATCCACCTTGTCCACCCCATGTGTCCTCTGCCCCTCTTCCCTCCCCACATCTCTTATATCTCCAAGTCTCCCTCTATTTTATCCCTCAATCCTGCTGTTGGTTTTTCCTCCCTCTTTCTCCTGTTCCATTTGTTTTATTGCGTTCTGATCCGTTGAGAGTTCTGTCTCTTCCACAAACCTTAACTATGTCTACAAAAAGGGACCCATGATTGCCAACATATTTTCATGACATACAGTACATGGATGTGGGAATCTATTGGGTGTTTTTAATTTTTTTTTGCTCTGGGTCTGGGACTGGGAGGTCGGTGGTTCAATCCCTGGCCGAGTCATTCCAAAGACTTTCATAATGGTACCGTACGTGCTGCTTCTTGCTTGATGCGATCAGTATTTAATATGGATAGAGCATGAACAAATAAGCATATAGGTTGGCAACCATTGCACAGGCTTGATGTGTCTATAATGGCCTCTTCCTGTGTGGAGGTTCCTTGTATATAATGGAACTCAAATGGATTACTCCAGTTCTAGCACTTTCCCAAATAAACTTGAAAAACTATTGCACCAAGGTGCTATCTGTGCTGTGTTCGTCGGTGACAAATACGTCATTTTGCACTTGTGCTCAGATCTACTGTAATCTACACAACCCCGTGAGGCTCTGCATTATTAAATGCTTTGTTATGTTAATGAGTGAGCCTCAATATCAGTCCTTAATGAATATGCCCATCAATATTGAGCATCAATAGGTCCCCAATCTACTGGTCCACAATTGAGGACCAGTTCACTGGTAATTCCCTGTTTGTCGTTAAAGGCGGCAAAAAGGGTTGGCGTCAGGAAGGGCATCCGGCCGTAAAACATTGCTTCAAAAAGGGGACCGAAAAACAACAACAACTACGGTTCCCGAAAAAGGCCAACCCCCGCTTGCGGGGAAAAATGGCCTCTAAAGGTGTTTTTTTTTTTTTTTTTTAATAGGTCCCCAATCATCAACAACAATAAGTGCAGTCAGTCATTTCATCAAGAGGTCAGGGGTAGCATACGGTATGTATATAAATTCTCAGTTATTTTGAATGTCGAGATCATATAGCCAAGGAAGCACATTTTATTCCCATACATACTATGAACATACATAAGCACTAACTCAACCACCACCACGACTCCTTCGCTCACCACCAACCCAATTGTGTGCAGTACCTAATTTGTAGACATCATGGTCTCATCATCCTTTTTGACCAAACATTGGTAACTTTTATCTAAATTATTGTTTTAATGTTGTCTGGTTTTGTAGACATGATGTAGTAGGGATTATGATGGTGAATTTTGAAATCGAATAATTACTACGATTGTTTGTATTCCTCATTGCTGATAAGTGTATTTGACAAATGCTTGTGCATTTAATAGCGATTTTTTGTTAATTTTTATCGATTTAATTTGCTGAGGCGTGATCATAAAAAGATTCGTCATTGGGGTCGGAGTTGGTCAAATGTATATGGCTTCATAACGACAAGGTTCTCGTTTTGTGGTGGAATATACGATAAGAAACAAAAACGGAGTGAAACGGAAAAGGCAATGGAATACGAACTAACACGCGTCGCGGAATCTCATGTCATGACGGCGCGTGAGGTGTTTTTAAATTATTTTATTTTATTAAAAAAAATTTTTTTTAAACTAAATCATTAGTTTCGGTGATTTCAATGCAAGGGTTTGGAAAACAGTGATAGGCAACAAAAGAGGAGGACAAGCAAATGACAATGGTTTGCTTCTTCTGAGTAAATGTGCGGAACACATACTTATCATCATCGACAAATTGTATAGACAAAGTAATAAGTTCAAGACATCCGAGAGGCAACTTCATTCAAAACATTGGCTACGTAGTGTCAGAGCCCTTGACCCTCAGGACATCATGATAACCAGGGCCATGCAAGGTGCTGATGACGATCGGACGGATCCAAATTACAGATCCAGAATGCCCCTAAACGATGAAAACAAAACGCATCAAGAAAGAAAACAAATTCTGAACAACTTAAAGATGAAGAAAACATTTTACTTCCAAGAGGTGCTATTGGAGAGAAACTTTGCGATATCCCAAATACAGCTGGATCGGTACAAGAACAATGGCATGCGTTATAAAAACAATATTGTTGGGGCTTGTGAAGAATCTATTGGTTTCATGAATAAGAAAAGTCCATGTTGATTGGATGAAAATGACAATGTCACCAAGCAGCGAATCGGTCGGGAAGGTGTTTCATTCACAGTCTGGCAAAACAATATTCCTTCTGAGGCCAAAAGAAGAGGAGACCATGATCTCCGTTCAGAAATCCAACGATAAATTTGTGACGTCAAGAAGAAATGTTTCGCAAAGAAAGCTGAAGAGATTGAACAAGATACAGATGGTGATGACATGTTTATTTCTTCATCGACGTCTAAGAGTTGGTGAAAGATGAAGTGGGACAAATCGTTGTCGACCCAGATGGAATTAAAGGAAGATGGAAAAGATATATGGAAATGCTGTTGAATACAGAGAATGAATGGGATGGCAACATAGAGAGTAACCCAGTTTTAGGACCGGCAGAGAAGATAACTGAGAAGGAAGTTGAGGAAGCGATAAAAGCAATGAAGAGTGGAAAAGCGGGAGGGCCGACGGGAGTTGTGGGAGATATGTTGAAGGCAGCAGGAAGTTGGGGTGTGAAGAGAATGACAGAGATCTGTAATCTGGTGGTGAAAGAAGGCCGCATTCCAGTGGATTGGGAACTGAGTACCCTCGTCCCTCTATACAAGGGGAAAGGTGACCCTCTGGAATGTGGTTCGTACCGAGCGATAAAGTTATTGGAGCATGGAATGAAGGTATTGGAAAGGGTGTTGGAGAGGAGGATAAGGAAGAAAGTGAAGATCGACGAAATGCAGTTTGGATTATGCCAGGAAGAGGAACGACAGACACGCTTTTCATTGTGAGACAGTTGCAGGAGAAGTACATAGAGAAGAGGAAGAAGTTGTTTTTTGGGTTTGTTGATCTGGAGAAAGCATTCAATAGGGTTCCACGCAAAGTATTGACATGGGCATTGAGGAAGTTAGAAGTGGAGGAATGGTTGATCTGAGTAGTGATGGCAATGTACAAAAGAGCGCGCACAGCTGTAAGGACGAAGGACGGGAACAGTGGTGAGTTTGAGGTGAAGGGGGGAGTGCATCAGGGGTCGGTACGAAGTCCACTACTATTTGTAGCTGTGATGGAGGTGCTGGCTCAGAACATAAAGGAGGGTTTACCGTGGGAGTTGTTGTATGCAGATGATCTGGTGTTGATTGCGGAAAGTATGGATGGACTGAAGGAAAAGATGAACAAGTGGAAGGAATGTATGGAGACAAAAGGTCTGAAGGTGAATATCGGAAAGACGAAGGTGATGGCAAGTGGTAAAGCATGCGGTGAGGTGGAAAGAACTGGGAAGTGGCCGTGTGCTGTGTGCAGGAAGGGTGTCGGAGTGAACTCCATTCAATGTACAATGTGCGCTGAGTGGGTTCATCAAAAATGTAGTGGTCTGAGATGGTCATTTACCAGTGTGGCAGCTACATTCAAATGTAAGGTGTGCACAGAGGGAGCTGCAGATGGAGGAAATGTTGAGTTGGATCTTGGAGATGGCGTGAAGCTGGAAGGTGTGAAAACATTTTGCTACCTCGGAGACATGCTGAATGGAGAAGGTGGATCAGACTCGGCAACGGTTGCTCGAGTGAGATGTGCATGGAAGAAGTTTCGGGGACTGAGTGGCGTGCTGATGAGTAGGAGAGTGTCGCTGAAGCTGAAGGGAAAGGTGTATGCTGCATATGTGAGAAGTGTTATGATTTATGGGAGCGAGACATGGGTAATGAACGTAGAGAAGCAACAAAGGCTGGAAAGGGTGGAAATGCGAATGGTTCGATGGATGTGCGGAGTATCGTTGAGAGAGAGGAAGACAAATGATGAATTGCGAAAGATGATGGGAATATTGCCTGTGATTGATGCTGTGGAGAGGAACAGGTTGAGATGGTTTGGTCATGTGTTGAGGAAGGATGAAAGTGACTGGTTGAGAAGAGTGATGGAAATTAATGTAGAAGGAAGTAGAGGACGGGGAAGACCGAGAAAGACTTGGCTAAAGATGGTGGAAGAAGAAATGCAGGCAAGGGGGTTAACAAGGAGAGATGCAGAATATAGGGCAAGATGGAGAAGATTGTCATGGGGACCGCAAGGCTAACCCCCGCTCTAGCAGGGAAAATGGCCTTAAAATGCATGTTGTTGTTGTTGACGTCTAATATAGATCTGGACCATCTTCTGACCAGGTAGCCCAAATTTGATCAACAGGCAGAAGTTTCCTTTTAAAAACAGTCGGTACGACAGACGAGAAAGCAGATTTCCTCCCGATTTATAGATTCCATGTGGAATTCCATCAGATCTGGCTGTTTAACCTGAGTGTGATTCCCAAAGTGGGATGAAGCAATTGGTTCACTCCGTATATCTGTCTGCAGACGTCATTGCACATAATTGTACTGTTTATTTATTTATTTTATTTCAATTGAATGATAAACTTGAGCACTGTCGCCTTGTTGGCACTTCCAAAAATCTCCAGTGCAGAAGAAGGACAAAATATTGCACCATTTTACACAACCTCGGCCAAGCAAATTTGCCGTTCCTGTCTCTCGCTCTCGCTCTCGCTCTCTCTTTCTCTCTCTCTTTCTCTCTCAGTGTTGGGGAATATCGATATTCAGACAACATCGCAGCTCAAAGGAAATATCAATCGTGCTGGGAAAGCAAGAATCCAAACGACCCTTCCCACATCCTTTTTCTCCAGACTGCTTGGGGTAAAGTATTCTATGAACTCTCTAGTTTATCCTTTTGGAATTGTCGATTTGCCTTTCACACCTCAATAAAGCTTGGGCCTATATCAAGGTCTGATTTTGTGGGAAATTGTGGTGTTTCGTTAATTAATCTCGTCATTGACAATGGTATCTCGATTGAGGAGCTCGGAGAAATGATCTTTCCATCTGTTGAGAACACTGTCTTAGTCTGTTAAACATGTGAGATCAAGAGACTGTTCCACAAGATTTGTAAGATGCAATGATCATAACCATGTACAAGAAGAAAGGAGACAAATCAAATTGCTTAAACCACAGTGGTATATAACTCCGGTCGATAGCAGGAAAGTTACCGTCTCGTATTCCCACCAACACACTTGTCCGATTGGAGAAATTATTCCTTCGGGAATCCTTGTGTGGTTTTACACCTAATCGTGGAACAGCAGATTCAATTTTTATCGCCCGGCAAATACAAGAGAAAAGCAGAGAACATCATGAAGATTTGTAGATCGTTTTTATTTCCCTCGGAAAAGCTTTTGACTCCAACTAAATGCCTTGTGGAGGACACTTCAACATTTCGGGTACCCCTCAAAATGCATATCCATCCTGAAGGAAAAATACTGTTACGGATCTCGGACGTCGGCGCTCCCCTTATCAAGGGGTGGTCAATCCCCTTGTCTTGTTATCTGGCCGACCCGAGTCCTGGGGGTTATAACGTTCCTTCCGGTCGGTGGTAAGTAGGGTTGTTGGTCGAGTCTTAGTCCAATTACCTAAGTACTACCACCGGCCGTAAAGCAAGGAGATAACTCCCGCTCGAACCACGGATATGATGGAAAATGCCGAGCGGATAGCAATCCTCGATCCGAGCCGTTAACAAAGTGACTAGACCCGATTATAGCGGTTGCGATCGTGCCTCGTTTACCCAATGAGAGAAAAGACGAATGCGATCGGACAAGAGGAAACCAGAGAATAGGAAGAGGAAAGATTGATTTATTAACAAATATAAAGAAATAAGAGGAAACGAAAGAATGTACAGGATAGGAAGAGGAAGAAGCAGCACACAGGGCAGTGTTAAGACAGTCTTATTCTTAATACCCAGGACACCCATACACACTCACACGGGGATTGTAGATGGTTGATGGAACAGGTAGAGGGTCCGGCGATGGGGTCCAGGCTCCAGTCCAGCGGGCAAAACCCGGCAGGCAGCTCCCCGTGTAGGTGAACGCGACCGGACAGTTTATATAATGGGGGGAAGCTGGTGTCCTATCGCGGATGTAATATGTGCACCCTCGTGCCAAACGCCCCCTCTCCAAAGTCCTCTTAATCAGCGCGCCATATATCTCATGAGTCCTTCTCAATGCGCTCTCTCCCAGAAGTCCTTTGTACTGCATGCTGCCGCTGGGAGTCCTCTTGGTAAATGTGCTCGCTGGCAAGTCCCCCGCGCAGTCCTCTTTCAATAGCGCTCTCCCAATTAGTTCTCTCCAACAAGCGCGCCTCCGACCAGTCCTGTGAAAGGGCTTTGCGTTTGCGCTTATATAACTCACCCAAGCGATCACTCCGCCAGCCCAAAGCCACGCCTGTCGGCGATGTCACTTCAGCCCTGGTTGGCTGGTTAAGGCTTACCGGCTCCGCCTTTGACGGCTGGATGACGTGGCCACACCTTCTTCTTGGCGTTCCGCCCCCTTTTTCCGGACCTCACCGCGTGGCTTATGGCGGCGTTTGGACGAAAGCCCAGCGAGGCTGCAAGCAGCTGCTGCTAACAAAGGCGCGTAACACATTGGGAGAGCCATAGGGCAGACTGGAGGGCGCGTAATGGCGTCGCTTGGAGAGGGAAGTTTCAAACTGAATGGAATGGGGCCTACTTCTTATTTAATTGACACAACACAGATTCAACTATTGGAAGCACGGCCTTATCTAAAACACATACTAATGAAATAACTGGATTCCTATGGTGGCCTATGTGTTGCTTGTGGACTAACTAGGGGTGCTACCTTTCACCTTTCATGATGTTGAATTTATTTACACAAGTGAGGGTTCTCAAAACCGCAACACTGCACCCCCCCCCCCCCCCCCTTTTCCAGGCTCGTCCCGAGCCGAAACAAAAGGGCTATCATTTAAATTAATGTGACACTTAGGTGTGGTTACCCTCTACTTTTAACCTCACCCTGAGTGCGACAGTTTTAACACTAAATATGTCCCCCCTGTTGCGTTGCGTCCTATCTAACTGGCTCACGCCCACAATTAACCGAATTACGGAATGGTCCTCAAACTACACATAAAGCCGGTGGGGAGCATTATTTACAAGACACTAATAATTTGATTATTTACAAAAATTGGAACCCAGGACCTGTCTTTTGTGGGAAAAAGAGAAGATGTTTTGATAAGAGGAAATGCCATTGCCATGCACTGCACTGATACACCATGCCCATATGTACCAATATGCACCACAAAAAAAAAAATGTTCCAAAAAGCACCATCATGAAAATGCACCAAACATTTCAAAAATAATAAAATGGTGAATGATGTCTTCTTGCTTCTCTGCTGATCCGATGCATCTTGGCTTGATTGATGGATCTTCTTCTTACTTGCTGTTAATTTAATAAAAAGGGCACACACCGCGTCCGCTTTTTTATTTTTGGCCAGCAGGGCCAACTCAGGTGGTCCGACTGCTGGGCATTGATGCCACTTAAAACAGTGGTCCACAAGCCAGATACCGCTGGCAACAATGGTCGGTCCCAGCAGAGGTGCGAGGCCACATAACGTGTGGTCCATAAGTGCCAGGCCACAGAACGTGTGGTCCATAAGTGCCAGGCCACAGAACGTGTGGTCCATATGGTGCATCAGTGCAGGCAGGAGGCAGCAAGGGTGCGGGCGCACAATTCACGGCACCTGCACACTCCCCTCGGACACAAAAAGACCATGGTCCATGAGTGGGGAGGCAGACAAAGCAGAGGTTAGCGGGGGGAAAGGGCGCAAGGGTACACATCAATACAAGGCAATGTGACATGAAGGGCGTGGGAGAGCGAGCTAAGAAAGCTCGTCCCTACTCGTATGTCACCCCCCATGTCACCTACTCTACCCTTGCCCTTCCCCGTATTTACACAATTTACAAATCCGTCTCTACTGTCACGTCCCCCATATCTCCCCTAATCCAAATTGGTCATCAATCCCTCCTAAGAAGGAAGATGGAATATCAACACAATGTCTCACCCACGTCAAGATGCGTCTTTACCATCCAAAGATTTGCACAAAATCTGGTGTGGAGTCACCTTAGTGATCACCTTAGTCACCTTAGTCACCTTAAATCTATCACCTTCGTGAGTGGATGCGGATGGTGCGAAGAGACTTTCATCCTAGCTATACTTCTAAATGACATTAACTCTTTACTCTACCCGGGGTCTTGCCCTGCCAATCCATTGGCCACTTTACACTATGTGGTTCTAGAAACCAATTCCCATTGCACATACTGTGGTGCTCACCAATTTGGGGTCTCACTCCCCCGATTTTTCTGTACTGTGCCCTCGCACAATTTCGGGGCTGGGTTGTGTGGCTCTCCTAGCAGGTCCTACTTACCTGCGCATCTTCGCCACTGAACGTCGCCTCCCGAGCTTGCCTAGCTCCTTCACGACTACCCTAACCTGGGGAAGGCCCTCCCTGGCGCTTACCCCCTCGATGCCCTCTCTGGCATTGGGCTACCCGGGTCCTTCCTCTGGATCCTCGGGCCCCGCTGAACTCTACACAACACTACTTGGCTCCCAGAGCCTACCTGCGGCCTCACCTGGCCGACAGACTACCAGTGGCAGAGTGCTCAACCAACCATACGCACTAACAGGCTCACACGCCCAGCCATTCCATACACTTATGCACCCATCCAAGCAGTGCTCTGCTACTTTCCGCACCACAGATGTCAATATCCAACCAAATTTACCTACTCCCTCTACCTACTTTTAAACTACCCTCCCTGTGTACTCGTGAAGGGGTCCATCCTTCCCCCATCCACTCCTTCACACCATGCACTCCACTCCACTCATTCCACACTCCATTTACTCCACACCATTTATTCCACACAACCCTTCTCCACTTGCACACCATGCAAGTCAATGCACTTAACACACAATGACACACATCCTCAATACTCTGCTCATACACTTTCACACACACACACACACACACATATCTTTCAGGAGCATTGCCTCATGCACTCAAATTTTCCCACGCTCAATTCCTCATTTCACCAGCACTACCAAGAACTTCCATACGCAATGCCTCATGTAAACTAGACCACAAACACACTGCATCATCAGACTGACTACTACCCCTCTAATCCTTGTGCTTTCCCCTGTCATCCCTTATACTATGCACATCCCCCGTCGTTATCAGCCAACTACTCTACTCTACGTCCCCACTAGCTGTACAATGTCACTACTTAATTCTCAAGTCTCCTATGGTCATCTCTCGATCCTAACATTATCCAAGCCCTCCCTGGCTAGTTTATACCGCCAAACCCCATAAACCTATAGCTCCTTCGCCCCAAAAAGAGTAATGTGAATGGTAAAACTGCCATCCATCACTACTGCTATCATTAATCGTCCACTATGTTTGAGCCTCTCGGTGCAGGAATACATTCTTACTGCTCGGCTTCAAAAAACTGAGCAATGCATGCGATGGTCAATCTCCTGGAGGTTAGGTCCGTCCGGCATTTTCGATTCTGGGGAGGAGGCATACTCGGGCCAAGGTTCGAAGGTCCATCCCGTCGTGGAACCTTTTGGTCTCCGGCCCGATGACCCAACCTCCCCCGGTCAGAACACTGCCCCCGCTAGGGGGCGAAGGTCCGACCTGGCCTTTCTCCCCCGGAATCGTGCCGTTCGCCGCTACGACGCGGCACCGACCATACAGGGCGGGACCCGGCACGAATCGTGCACGGCGCTCCTTGCAAGAGCGCCGCGGCAACGATCCCCGCCGGCCCACGCAGCACACAAAACGCACCACGCCCCGAGAGCTCGCGTCGGCTATCCGTCAGCCTAAGCGCTGCCCCGGTCAGCGTCGATGCTTGAGTCGCCTTCTCACATCCACACGCGACTCTTCCCATACTCACACATCCCATACACTCCCTGACTACACACTCTCGTGCACATTCTTGCGCAATCATTCTTTCCACACACTCCATTACGCACTCCTCTCGCGCACCTTCTTGCGCACCTTCTTGCGCACTCTCCTCCAGTACGTACTCCGTACCACTCACGGGGGTGCACTCTTTTGCTGCACACCCACTCAGCGCACACCTACCCAAGGGTGTGCAATCTCCTTTCGCACACCCAATCACGTGCTCCGGAGTGCATCCCTGCACACGCTCCACAACCAACTCAGGTGTGCATCCTCGCACACTGTCTCCATCCATCTCACCCTCTGTGTCACTCTCACTCTCACCCCCATACTCTGTTTCACACGCACGCACTTTTTCCTCACACGCGCGCCATTCTCTTTCATACACCTCTCCACGGACCTTCTACGAGCGCCCGGGTGACGTCTGGATCCCAAGCGCGCGAAAAATCCTTTCGCGCCAAACCTTTTTGCGCCATATACAGCCCGGCTTACCTTCGGGATCCTCTTCTCCACACGCACCAGCTGCAAACTTTCATTTTGGTTAAGAAGTACAGCATCATGATGCGAACACGGACTTTGTGCATACTCCATCTTTTCCTTCAACGAGTGCTTTTCTAAGTCCGCCGTCTCTCCAATTTCCACTATTTCTTTGATTTTAATTTCTTTTTCCTCGACGACCGCCGCTGCTAATAAAATAACATTTTCTAATTCTGCGGTCGCAGGCTTTTCTATCCCCCGAGTCGCGATTTCTATCCCGGTCCACTTAACTTCGCTTTGCTCCAGCTCGCTTAACCCACACTCCTCAAGCCGCGCTACCCCGCCGTGTACAAATGCGACATCCTCGCTCGGCTTGCGCCCAAAGTTCTCCTTTATCTCTTTTATTTGGCCACCTATTTGGTTTCTAAACCCTACAAGTCGATTTCCAATCTCCATTTGTATGACTGCCTGCAGCTGCGCAATGAGGTCCTGCTTATCCATCCCACCCACTTGCGCAGCGGGCGCGGCCCTCGTCGCCATGTGCGAGGCGCCGCCATTTTGTGCGCCTGCAACCCCCACTACCGCACCTTCTTCATTTTCCTCCTCCATCTCTCCCACTTCTTCCCTGGGGTCCTGGGTTGATTCTAACCCTTCCTCTACCTCCTCATTTACCCCCACCGGCATCCGATCGCCTTGGTTATCCATGGCACGTTTCAAATTTAGATGTTAAATAAAATTTCGGCCGCTCAAAATTTTGACAAAATTTTTCAGATATATAAAAAATTTGATTCGGGTCAAAATCCCACTCCCCGACACCAATTGTTACGGATCTCGGACGTCGGCGCTCCCATTATCAAGGGGGGGTCAATCCCCTTGTCTTGTTATCTGACTGACCCGAGTCCTGGCGGTTATAACGTTCCTTCCAGTCGGTGGTAAGTAGGGTTGTTGGTCGAGTCTTAGTCCAATTACCTAAGTACTACCACCGGCCGTAAAGCAAGGAGGTAACTCCCGCTCGAACCGCGGATATGATGGAAAATGCCGAGCGGATAGCAATCCGCGATCCGAGCCGTTAACAAAGTGACTAGACCCGATTATAGCAGTTGCGATCGTGCCACGTTTACCCAATGAGAGAAAAGACTAATGCGATCGGACAAGAGGAAACCAGAGAATAGGAAGAACAAAGATTGATTTATTAACAAATATAAAGAAAGAAGAGGAAACGAAAGAATGTACAGGATAGGAAGAGGAAGAAGCAGCACACAGGGCAGTCTTAAGACAGTCTTATTCTTAATACCCAGGACACACATACACACATACACACTCACACGGGGATTGTAGATGGTTGATGGAACAGGTAGAGGGTCCGGCGATGGGGTGCAGGCTCCAGTCCAGCAGGCGAAACCCGGCAGGCAGCTCCGCGTGTAGGTGAACGTGACCGGACAGTTTATATAACGGGGGGAAGCTGGTGTCCTATCGCGTATGTAATATGTGCACCCTCGTTCCAAACGCCCCCTCTCCAAAGTCCTCTTAATCAGCGTGCCGTCTATCTCATGAGTCCTTCTCAATGCGCTCTCTCCCAGAAGTCCTTTGTTGTACTGCACGCTGCCGCTGGGAGTCCTCTTGGTAAATGTGCTCGCGGGCAAGTCCCCCGCGCAGTCCTCTTTTAATAGCGCTCTCCAAATTAGTTATCTCCAACAAGCGCGCCTCCGACCAGTCCCGTGAAAGGGCTTTGCGTTTGCGCTTATATAACTAGCCCAAGCGATCACTCTGCCAGTCCAAAGCCACGCCTGTCGGCGATGTCACTTCAGCCCTGGTTGGCTGGTTAAGGCTTACCGGCTCCGCCTTTGACGGCTGGATGACGTGGCCACACCTTCTTCTTGGCGTTCCGCCCCCTTTTTCCAGGCCTCACCGCGTGGCTTATGGCGGCGTTTGGACGGAAGCCCAGCGAGGCTGCGAGCAGCTGCTGCTATCAAAGGTGCGTAACAAATTGGGAGAGCCATAGGGCAGACTGGAGGGCGCGTAATGGCGTCGCTTGGAGAGGGAGGTTGCAAACTGAACGGAATGGGGCCTACTTCTTATTTAATTGGCACAACGCAGATTCAACTATTGGAAACACGGCCTTATCTAAAACGCATACTAATGAAATAAATGGAATCCTATGGTGGCCTACGTGTTGCTTGTGGACTAACTAGGGGTGCTACCTTTAACCTTTAATGATGTTGAATTTATTTACACAAGTGAGGGTTCTCAAACCCGCAACAATACATATCCATCCTCAAGGAAAAATACATATCCATCATCAAGGAAAAATACATATCCATCCTCAAGGAAAAATACATATCCATCCTCAAGGAAAAATACATGTCCATCTTCATAGAATTACGTGAGAACAAGGAGGGAAAAGTTCGACACTGGAAACCCTTCCGAACCCTTTCCCATCAAGAGCAGCGTTGAGTAAGGATGTGTTTTCACACCAACTTTTTCATTTTTATTTCTGTTTTTTTTTCTACAAACACTTCGGATTTAGATGCGGTATGGAAATGCAATATTGAATAGACGGCAAACTATTCAATTTGAGAAATCTTCAGACAAAATCTTGCTGTGTCAGGATCAATGCTTTACCGGTACCCAGGTATTCTAATGTGAAATGTTTAGATTTGTACCTGTGACCTGTTTTAAAAAAATACTTTTCATGCTACAGTATCCCTGGGGATATCCTCATAGTAATTTGATGTTTAATTATGGATGATTGCAGAATAATGCATAAAATATTACCAAAAGAGTATAAAAAGGAATATGTCGCTGACATATAACTCTATCCCACCGAAACTACTCTTTCCTATTTCAATTTAGCTAAGTCTACGGCGCTTTAGATACGAGTTGATCAGTTCATTCTGACTACCCCCACTCTACCCATGCCACACCATATCCAGGATTGCATATCTGGAGCAGGGCTGTACCCAGGGCGATCAACCCTCTTCTCCAATTATTTTGATTGTCATAATGTGGAAACACACCACTTCAGGTATCGATCATTCATGAACCATACGCTCTTACACAGAGTGTTGGTGCTGCTGAAACAGTTTCTTCGGCTGTGTGTCCTGAACGGGTTGCCAATCCAACACAGGAAGTCACGGCAGGAATTTGTAATTTGGTTAGGGTACCAGTGATAGTTCGCCTACTCTTCGCGAAGGAATCCGTGGGATCTTTAACCTCCACCAACTAATGCCAGCAGCCGGGATACACAGTTTAAAGTCCATCTGAAGGACGGCACACACATTGATGAATTAACCTGCCTATGAAATATGGGAATGACAGTTTATAGCTGCGCCGTGATTCCAACCCAGGCGAGACAGCTTAGAGGTGACTTGGCGTATCTGCAGACCATCCTTCCAGCCACTTTAGGTACGCCAACTTTCAATTCTCTGTGCTGAGGAATTCCTGAGAAAACGCCCCCCAGAAGATTGCCATAATTCTGTTTATGAAACGCCCACTCTTTGAATTTCTCCATCTATCTTCTATCTTCTATATGCTACGTAGATATAAAATAAAGTTTTTGTTTGTTTGTTTGTTTGTCTGCATGCGCTAATCTCCTGAACGGTGAAAGATAGGAGGAAACCTCTGATAGAAAAAATGTCGGGACGGGCCCCGGGAAGGTTATAGGCGAGGTGGCGAGGCCGGTCTGGGCCCACTTCGCAATTAAAAGCTGAGCTGAATTATAGAAGTCAATGTTCTACGGCCACGAGTAAAAGCTGAATTATAGTAGTCGATGTTCTATGGCCGCAAGTAAAAGCTGAATTATAGTAGTCGATGTTCTACGGCCGCGAGTAAATGCTGAATTATAGTATTCAATGTTCTACGGCAGCGAGTAAAAGCTGAATTATAGTAGTCAATGTTCTACGGCCATGAGTAAAAGCTAAATTGTAGTAGTCAATGTTCTACGGCAGCGAGTAAAAGCTAAATTATAGTAGTTAATGTTCTACGGCAGCGACTAAAAACTAAATTATAGCAGTCGATGTTCTACGGCCGCGAGTAAAAGCTAAATTATAGTAGTCAATGTTCTACGGCAGCGAGTAAAAGCTAAATTATAGTAGTCAATGTTCTACGGCAGCGAGTAAAAGCTGAATTATAGTAGTCAATGTTCTACGGCCACGAGTAAAAGCTAAATTATCGTAGTCAATGTTCTACGGCCGCGAGTAAAAGCTGAATTATAGTAGTCAATCTCCTATGGACGCGAGAAAAAGCTGAATTATAGTAGTCAATGTTCTACGGCCGCAAGTAAAAGCTGAATTATCGAAGTCAATGTTCTACGGCCACGAGTAAAAGCTGAATTATAGAAGTCAATGTTCTACGGCCACGAGTAAAAGCTGAATTATAGCAGTCAATGTTCTACGGCCGCGAGTAAAAGCTGAATTATAGTAGTCAATGTTCTACGGCCGCAAGTAAAAGCTGAATTATAGAAGTCAATGTTCTACGGCCACGAGTAAAAGCTGAATTATAGCAGTCAATGTTCTACGGCCGCGAGTAAAAGCTAAATTATAGTAGTCAATGTTCTACGGCCGCGAGTATAAACTGAATTGTAGTCGTCAATTCATTCAAAAAGAACCCGGGCAACGCCGGGTGCATTCAGCTAATTAATCATCAGACAGAGTACAGCTGTCCGAATTCCAGGATTAGTTGACTGCAAATCTGTCTACCTGCACACCATGTTTCAGCATTCCAGTCCCAGGAGAGACAACGTTGTGGACTTCGTATTCAGCTCAAAACAGGCGCGCTCCTGAGGAGGGTACACATGCTCCCTCTTTCCGTCATTGGGGAACTCGTGTTGATGTTTTACATTTTTTCAAAACGAGTTGTTCAATAAACAAAGATTACACACACGAAGTTTCCAGTACAGAGTCGTCTTCTCTATTACTCAAAGGGTATTTAGTGTTCTGAGGTCACTTGGCCTTGGGCATATCGAGTCGCAAAGACAGTCGCAGAAATCATTTTTCGGACAAAATCGTGTTTTTCATTTTGCATAAGGCAATGACCATGTGGTACGTAAGTTAGTGAAATTGCAAAAATCGATAGACTATGCCAATGTCGGATGCACCAAGTAATTCCATCGGTCTGCATGATATACGCTTGACATTGTTGGAACACAAACTTGGCTTTAGTGACAAAATAACACAGTTGTTGCCTCCATGACGTCAATTTCAGTGGGGGGTCCTTTCAAAAGAAACTGCAGGATTCCACGTGGAGTATTTTTAACCCAACATGCATTAGCCTCCTGGCTATTGGAATATACAAAGAGAAAGTAGTTCCGCGATTCAAGGAGCCAGACTCATTTTGTAGCCAATTCTCACAGCATTCCTCACCCTCATGGGAGAGTTTATGTGTGTCTTACTCTTTTGTATGAAGCACATGGTTTCCAGTTACATCATTCGCTGTGGGGCATGGTTGTGCCCCCTTTGCAATTCTCATGTCGGGTAGCTTTGAGCAGGAATTTGTAACCTGTTCATGGTGCTGGTGACAGCTCACCTACTCCTCGTGCAGGACACTGTGAGATCTTTAACATCCATCGACTGATGCTGGTAGACGGGACACCACGTTTGACGTCCATCTCAGGGACGGGACACACATTGATGCCTTGCCCTACCTGTGAAACTCCATGGTGACTGTTTATCTCTGGTTGAGAATTCAAACCCGAGCTCGACAGGTGAAAGGTGAGTGTGCATACGTCAGAGGTGTCGGTGTTTGTGTGTGTTTTCATCTCATCCTCATCCATATCCTCCACAACCCTCCATCTTCTTCAAAGTCATGCGGCGACAGACAAGTGATGACGGTGGGAGGCAAAGTGATCGTTGGGAGTCTTTAGTCACGACGCGGCACGAAGCCGGTGCAGGCACGATGGTCGCTTTTGCTGAGAATTGAGGCAACAATACAATTCGGTAGCCACCTGCAAGACGGGAACAGACCTTTATAGGATCCCCTCGACTCACCCTGCACGGGGAGTGGGTAATTTAAGGTGCCCTTAAAATATTTTTTCTCCCTCATCTTGATTTGGAAACCACTCTTTATAGAGTTGCCTCCGAAGCGGTCGAAAAACGAAGAAATCTAAACCAAACTGTTGCTACGTGGAGCATACACACACTGATGCACAACAAGGTTCCAGAATCCACAGTCAGTTTCACAATACCAAACTCTTTGATAAGTGTATTAAGTGAGTTTCCCGTTTCCATCAATGAAAGATCGATGACTTTAAGTCTTCGCCTAAGGATACTTATGTTCCCCTAAGGCCGAAGTGAACTTGATATTTTCATCATCAGCGCTTATGCCCCATGATTTACCAATGATGCCGAGGTAAAGGATGCTTTCTATGCATCTCTTGGTACAGTTCTCATAAATGTTCCCACTGATGACAAAATCATTCTTTTTGGTGATTTCCTTGACAGGGTTGGAAAAGAGAGTGCCCTGTGAAACAATTTGAGAGGCAAAGAAAGAGTAGGAAAAGTAAATGACAATAGTTTGCTTCCTAGTAAATGTGCGGAACACATACTTATCATCATCGACAAATTGTATGGACAAAGTAATAAGTTCAAGACATCCGAGAGGCAACTTCATTCAAAACATTGGCTACGTAGTGTCAGAGCCCTTGACCCTCAGGACATCATGATAACCAGGGCCATGCAAGGTGCTGATGACTATCGGACGGATCCAAATTACAGATCCAGAATGCCCCTGAACGATGAAAACAAAACGCATCAAGAAAGAAAACAAATTCTGAACAACTTAAAGATGAAGAAAACATTTTACTTCCAAGAGGTGCTATTGGAGAGAAACTTTGCGATATCCCAAATACAGCTGTATCGGTACAAGAACAATGGCATGCGTTATAAAAACAATATTGTTGGGGCTTGTGAAGAATCTATTGGTTTCATGAATAAGAAAGGTCCATCTTGATTGGATGAAAATGACAATGTCACCAAGCAGCGAATCGGTCGGGAAGGTGTTTCATTCACAGTCTGGCAAAACAATATTCCTTCTGAGGCCAAAAGAAGAGGAGACCATGATCTCCGTTCAGAAATCCAACGACAAATTTGTGACGTCAAGAAGAAATGTTTCGCAAAGAAAGCTGAAGAGATTGAACAAGATGTAGATAGTGATGACATGTTTTATTTCTTCAACGATGTCAAAGCTATCGATGGACTATCTTCTAACATGGTAGCCCCAGTTTTATCAACAGGCGGAAGTTTCCGTCCAACAGACAAAGACGGTTTCCTCAACAGAGGGAAAGATCATTTCTCTGAGCTCCTCAATTGACATACCGTCGTCAATGATTAAGTGAGCTTTATGAAGGTGTGAAACGTAAATCGACAATTTCAAAAGAATAAACTGGAGTTCATAGAATACCTTATCCACGCATTATTGAGAAAAAGGGTTTCTCATTATTGAGAAAAAGGGAAAGGGTCTTTCCAACTCTTTCTTTGCGTTTCCGAGAATGATCTATATTTCTTCTGAACCACGATTTTAAATTATTAAACTGTAAGGTTTTGGATATAATTCAAGTGAAACCATAACGGCACTCAGTAGAGAGCATACCTCCACCTGGTTGGCCATATCACTGAATGGTGAAGGATCACTTCAAAAAAATTATACTAGCTGGTTATACTAGCTGGTTTCACAGGGCACGGATCTTCACCAAAATTGAATCGATTCTTCCTTGTCACACACACAACCTGTCCAACAATTTTCGTCCAAATCCATCCATAACTTTTTGAGATATCCTGCAATGTATCGTTTTTGGCGTTATCTCCCAATGGTGAAGAATCACTTTAAAAATTAAATAATTCTCATATCCCAATCCATATTCAGATCTTCACCAAAATTGAATCCAATCGTCCTTGTCAGCCACCCAACCGGTCCACCATAGTTTGGTCCAAATCCATCCATAACTTTTTTGAGATATCCTGCCATGTATCGTTTTTGGCGTTATCTCCCAATGGTTCAGAATCACTTAGAAAATTAAATAATTCTCATATCCCAATCCATATTCAGATCTTCACCAAAATTGAATCCAATCGTCCTTGTCAGAAATCCAACCGGTCCACCAAGTTTGGTCCAAATCCGTCTGTAACTTTTTGAGATATCCTGCTATGTATCGTTTTTGGCGTTATCTCCCAATGGTGAAGAATCACTTAAAACATTCTAGTAGCCGCATCCGAATCCGGATCTTCACCAAAATCTAATCATTTCGTCTTTCTCACGTACACTACATCTCTCCCAAATTCGTCCGAATCCGTCCACAACCTTTTGAGATAACTTGTTCACAAACGGATAGACAAACGGACAGACAAACAGACAGACAGGGGTGAAAACATTGGTGGTGGTAATAAAATAAAAACAATACAATCACATACAATGACGTATGTGGACAGACAGACAGAGTGAACGTATTGCTTAACCCCACTTTGCTCTTCGCACACGGGGCAATCACCCGCATCCGATGGAATTCCAAGTGAAATCGTTAAATTTGGATACCGAGTGCTTTCTCATTTTTTACACAAACTTTTTTTTAAACATATGGAATCAAGGGACTGTTCCACAATATTTTTAAGATGCAATGATCATAACAATGTAGAAGAAGAAAGGAGACAAATCAAATTGCGTAAACTACTGTTGTATATAACTCCCGTCGATAGCAGGAAAGTTACCGTCATGTATTCCCACCAACACACTTATTCCATTAGCGGAATAATTCCTACGGGAATCCCAGGGTACTTTTTGGCTTAATCGTGGAACAGCTGATTCACTTTTTATCGCCCGACAAATATAAGAGAAAAGCAGAGAACATCATGAAAGTTTGTAGATCGTTTTTCTTTTCGGGGGAAAAGTTTTCGACTCCAACAAAATGCCTTGTGGAGGACACTTCAACATTTCGGCTAACCCTCAAAATGCATACCCATCATCAACGAAAAATACATATCCATCCTCAAGGAAAAATACATATCCATCCTTAATACATATCCATCCTCAAGGAAAAATACATATCCATCCTCAAGGAAAAATACATATCCATCCTCAAGGAAAAATACATATCCATCCTCAAGGAAAAATACATATCTATCCTCAAGGAAAAATACATATCCATCCTCAATGAAAAATACATATCCATCATCAAGGAAAAATACATATCCATCCTCAAGGAAAAATACATATCCATCCTCAAGGAAAAAATACATATCCATTCTCAAGGAAAAAATACATATCCATCCTGAAGGAAAAATACATATCCATCCTCAAGGAAAAATACATATCCATCCTCAAGGAAAAATACATATCCATCATCAAGGAAAAATACATATCCATCACAAGGAAAAAATACATATCCATCCTCAAGGAAAAAATACATATCCATCCTCAAGGAAAAATTCATATCCATCACAAGGAAAAATACATATCCATCATCAAGGAAAAATACATATCCATCACAAGGAAAAAATACATATCCATCCTCAAGGAAAAAATACATATCCATCCTCAAGGAAAAATTCATATCCATCACAAGGAAAAATACATATCCATCATCAAGGAAAAATACATCTCCATCACAAGGAAAAATACATATCCATCATCAAGGAAAAATACATATCCATCACAAGGAAAAAATACATATCCATCCTCAAGGAAAAAATACATATCCATCCTCAAGGAAAAATTCATATCCATTATCAAGTAAAAATACAAAATACATTGGAATGCCTTGTGGAGGAACTTTTAACGTTTCGGGAAACGCTTAAAATACATATCCATCCACAAATAATTATTTTTCTGAAATTTTCAGTCAAAAACGATAATCACACCGCAATATTCAAACTACTTTTACACATGAGACATGACTCTGCCATTTTTACCCAGTCTGCTGAAGAAATGCAATTCATTTTATCGATTTTTACTAATCCGCACCTATCGTTTCTCCCATTTTAAATGCAGGTACCGGACTAAAATTCGGACTATTAGCCGCAACTTTTTCCCTCAACTTTGACCTCTGCGGCTAAAATAACGATGCGGCTTGTTTATGGAATTTTCATAAACTTGGAGTGAATGAATCCATGATCAGACGTTGGAGAAAGCAGAGGGGCGAACTTTCTCGCTGCAAAAAGTCAACAAAGGCTTTCAGAGGTAGGAAATGCCGATGGCCCGAACTGGAAGACGAACTTGAAGACTGGGTTAGCACACAGAGAGTGGAAGGTCGGGGTGTTTCTACTGTTCAGATTAGACTCAAAGCAAGATCGATCGCTGCAGAAAAGAAAATAGAAGAATTTCAGGGCGGGCAGTCATGGTGTTTCAGATTTATGAAACGCAAAGGTCTTTCTGTCAGAGCACGAACGACTCTCTGTCAACAACTCCCTCCTGACTTCGAAGAAAAAATCGCAAACTTTCGGAACTACACGCAGGAGAAAATAGCAGAGAACGTCATTGCTCCGCAGGACATAATTAATATGGATGAGGTCCCTCTGACCTTTGACCTACCTCTCAATCGGACTGTAAACAAAAAAGGCAACCGTGATTGAATTTGTGCTTTGCGCGCGTCTGACAAGTTTCTGTGGCTGTCGAGTTTCTCACTTTTTGTGGTTAATAAATGGTTGCGGCTTATAAACCAGTGCGGCTTGTGTGTGTTTAAATTCCAGTTTAAAAAAAAAATTAGGGGATGCGGCTTATATAACGATGCGCTCAATAGTCCGAAATTTACGGTAATTTAAAACGTTTTTTACTGACACATATCATTGTTTTCCCCTCAATATAAATGCAGTTCATTTTAATTATTTCTATTGATACTGTTGCAGTTTAGGAAACCGCTCAGAGGCAATGGCAACCACCATACAGGTCCCGTAGTGTAGTTATTTCTGTAGTGTAATATTAGAATGGCTCCTTCCCCTTGAGTTGTGGGATATAGTGTCCATAAATGTGTTGGTGAAGGGTAGAGAGTTTTTTTCCCCCTTTTCTCTCCATTTCATAGGGTTAATTGTAAATTCTATATGAGCTTCGTGGGCGCACCGTACAATGTGTGCGCTAATTTGCATATCGCGCCAAAAGCTGGTTTGAATCGTGTGCCAAATCTCCCCTTGCCCTCATCTTCTTCCCTTTTGATACAAGATAAGGACACCACGCTTTGCTTTTATTGAACACGTTTTTTGTTACACATTATTTTGGTTACATTATAATTTTCACGTCAATTTCCTTTGCATTAAGACATCATACACACCATTCATCGACACCCAAAAAAATCACCACTCGCCACAATGTTTTCTCCAACCACACACGGCTCGCTCACCTTCTGCCATCATCCTCACCTCATCCACCTTCGCGGCGTTTGCTGCAGGAAGCACGGAGAGGGGATCGCTGGAAGTGGTGGCTAGCGCTTTGTTCGCTGGACTTTGTTTTACCTCAGAACAGACAGGCGTTAATTGGCCATTAGCATTGTGTGGACATCGAATCGCTCCGCTCCGTATGTCTTACAAAACAAATACGCGCTCCCAACATTCATTTTGCGCCGAGGGCAAATCGCTACTCCTCCCGCCGGTGTTATCTGCAGAGCTCCATTCTGTGCCGAATCGGAAGTCACGTCTGGTGGAAATCGGCTGCGAAAGTCTGGCGAGGGTGGGGTGAAGCAGCGATGTGCCAATCAGCATCCCGGATTCTGCCCAGAACCTTCGAGATTGCACTGGCAGGCCCCGCCATTGCTAAGGGATTATAAAAGCGCTACGGGCAAAGGCTCTCTCTCTCTCTCTCTCTCTCTCTCTCTCTCTCTCTGTCTCTGCCCACCTCTCTCTCTCTGCCCACCTGTCTGCCTGCTCTCTCAGCGTGTGCATTGCTGGGGGACCTGGGCTCGAGGGGTGGCGCTCGCATTGGTGGGTTGGAGCTGGAAGCCTTGGGGTGGATGGAGCGAGCGAACCAATTAGGGCCAAACCAAGTTATGCTCACATGTTCCTGTTAGACTCTCACATAGTAGGCTATCATCTCATACTTTCTTTTGTCAGCTTTCTTTTATTTTTATCGTTCTTTCTTAAAACGCAGACACACTTTTGCATTTCTTCTTGCATTATCTGCATTCCACGCACCTCACCTGCAACTCAACACTCAATCCACCATAGTCACCTCAGTATTCTTCCCATCTTTACCCCTCCTTTAGTGTCATGCTTTCCCCGGGATCTTCACACTGTCTCTATCTTCTGCTATTTTCTCCCTCCGTGAATGTCTGATGGGCACCCTGTATTGTGTAATAGTGATAGATAAGGCATATGTTAAGGTTTTGTTCTCGTCCATTTTTTTTCCTGCTTGTAAATATCACTGCAGCCTTCATTGTAGCGATTGTTTGTCCATTTTGATTTGCATTCCCCATTGTTCACTTTTGTGCACCTTCCCCTCCCACAAACATTAAAGCCCTTGAGTTCCCTCCCCCCAAATTTTGCATGATTCCACCTGTGCCTTGTAACATAATTGTAATAATTCCCTTGTTGACATTCCTTTCCAATCTGTTCATGCTTGTCTTTTCCTCCATTGATCCAGTGCTGTTCGCACTTAGTGTAGCTAGGGAGATAATCATTCCCCGAAATAATTGGCTAATTAGTCTGGCATGTATCAAACGGTTGCTCAGCCGGCCTTATTAAAGATCTAATTGAGATAAGATTGGTGCATAGCCGAGGGCGCGTATCCCGGCCTGAAGGTCACGTGACATTCAGTTAAACGGTATTAGACGGCGGACACTGAAGCACGTGGTTAACTGGTTGGCATCCGGGGTTGATTAGCCACCTTCTGCGTCACAAAGTTATTAATGCGTGGTAGCCTCAGGCCCGGTAAGTTTGAAGTGAACAAAGGCTACCCGCCTCTCAGTAGACCCGAAACCCGGGATCGGAACAATACCATCATTTTCCCCTCAATATAAATGCAATTCATTTTAACAATTTTTATTATGTCTCCGCCGACTTAGAGAACATCTGCAGGGATCTTAGTCAAACTTGGTGCATGTATGTAAAATGAGGTAAAGATGAACTGATTCGATTTTGGGGTCACGTGGTCAAAGGCCAAAGGTCAGGTCATGTCAGGTAAAAAAAAAGTGATAACTTGAGAGCAGCTGAATGGATTTAAATCAAACAGTGCAAGTATTATAATGATGTAATAATGTGGGTGGAGGCATTTTACCCTCAATATAAATGCTTTTCATTTTAACAATTTTTACTGTTGCCATTGTTTTCCCCTCAATATAAATGCCGTTCATTAAGGCTTTTTTTTTTTGGTATACTAAGTCGAGGCTTGTATAAGAGCGAACACATATAACATATAATAAAGAGAGCGGGAGACAAGAAGGGGAGAGAGAGGGAAGCACAACAACATAAGGGAACAAGGACATCAGGAGATCTGTGGAAAGGTGAGAGCTGGGGCAGGTTGCATGGGATAAACAAAAGGGCACTACTAGGACATTTGGGAAAGGAAATTGATTTTGAAAAAGGTGGATTGTAGGTGTATTAATGGTGGTAGAAAAGATCAAGGTTTAGGATGGGGGAAGATAAGAGATGGTGGTGAACAGCTGTTTTAAAGACCTGAAGGGAGGAGTGGGATTGAAGAGAGTGAGGGAGTTTGTTCCAGAGGCGGGAGAAAAAGGGAATGAAAGAGTGAACGTGAGCAGAGAGCCTAGATTTTGGCAGTTTCACTGGAGGAGGGTTGCTGACAGACCTTGTTGCTGGCAGACCTTGGGACAGAGTACAGACATAGCCGGGGGAGGTAGGCCGGAGAGGAGTCAGTAGAAGAAAGAAAGACCACCAACCTGCCTGTGGTGAGAAAGTGAAAGGCCCTCGGAGTTAGCTTCATCACAGGAGATGCCAATGATCCCAAAAGCCTTGGTTTCTACAGCGTAAAGCCGAGCCAGGTGTGAGGCAGGGGCACCAGCCCAGAGGGGAGAACAGTATTTCATCAAGTTGCAGATGAAAGCTTTGTATGTGGTGAGGAGCTCAGAAGTGCCAAGGAAGGACTTCGCACGACAGAGGTTGCCCAGTCGGCGACTGACTTTGGAGGCCAGCTTGGAAATGTGGTTTTCCCAGGAAAGATCATGGCAGATAGTGAGCCCCAAAAGCTTGAGTGACATAACTTCTTTGAGAGGATTGTTGAGAAAGTAGATGGGAGGGTTTTGCAGTCGGTCTTTTCGGAGAGACATAGTAAGAGTGTGAGATTTGTCAGGATTTAAAAGACATGTTCCACTTGTTTGACCAGTTTGTGATTTTATCCAGATCTGCATGGAGTGACGAGGCTGCTGCCTGCCGATCTGAGGGTTGAGATATGTAGCGTCAGAGGGTGGAGTCATCAGAAAAAAGATAGAGGATTTTCTAGAGAGTCCGAGAGATCATTAATGAAGACCAGAAAAAGTACAGCACCCAGAACACTGCCTTGAGGAACTCCAGTCTGGACAGTAAGGGGAGATGAGAGAATTACATTTAGAGCTACACGTTGACGACAAAAGGAGAGGAAGTCCGCAAGCCATGCGTGGAGATTTCCATGAATACCATGAGAAGATTTTGGTGAGCAGGGCAGCATGCCAGACCATATCGAAGACAAGTATTGTTGATACTTATCATCATTTTCCACTCAATATAAATGCAGTTTATTTTATCAATTTTTACTGATACTACCGTTTTCCCCTCAACATAAATGTTGCGAAGACAAAAATGCTTTTCCAAACCGGCTCTAAACTCCAGCGCCACCCCCACTCCAAGCACTACAATGAATGGCATGGCCTTAGTTAGTTGTTTATTTTCCATACCTTGGCAGTATTCTCTCAAGAAATGCAAGCACTGACGAATATATCGAAGCTCATATAAAATCTGGCTATGCAGCTTATGTTTTTGTATGTTTGATTGATATCCCATGTTATAATAATAAAGACTTGAAAACATCAACCCATATACAAGTTTACAAAGCCGTAATAATTCCAACTCTCTTATATGATTGTGACATCTGGTTACCGGCTGAAGGCATATAAAGTCACTTGAGCTTGTCCGTCAATGCTTTCTTCGCTTCATTCTCCGTATTCAATGGGAAAACTGCGTTGCCAACACACTTGCTTTCTCCTTGACTAACAGTGGCAGTTTAGAGTCCTTCGTAATAAAGGTCCAGCTGCAATGGACCGGACAACTCTGTCGTTTTCTCAGACTCAAGACAACCAAAACATGTCCTATACTTCCAGCTACCGAAGCAGCGAAAAGCTGGTAGGCAAAGGAAATGATTAAAAGATGTTTCGAAAGCCAAAATGAAGAAGTATGAAGCAACTGTTAAACAACCTGGAAGAACCCATTGATGATCGTACTGTGTTCACAAGGAGTTAATCAGTTTGAACCTGGAAGAACGCAGCATTACGAGGAAATACGCCGACAACAGATGGAGTCAACGACTTCCGATGAGGAACTGCGGCCAAAGCTGTGGCTCTCTGAAGTCATCTATGAGCACACCAAGGTCAAGGTTATCGAAAACTGCTGCCCAGTGACTTATTTAGCGATTATCATCATCCATTTCATCAACTTCAACATCCCTTTTGCCGGGTGGACATCATCCATCATCGAGGTTGTGTGTTTGTGGGGTACATGCGTGTGTGTCCACATGCAGACCAACTTTAATAAAATAGCTGAAACAGGATGTTGTTTGATGTGTGCTAACTGCGGTGGGAAGTAACGAAAAGCTGACATTTCGGTCGTTAACTCTTTGTCGAAGTCATAGAGAAACGAGCGCCCATCAACGCTGAGGAATGTGAACGGCACTCGCCTTCAGTAGCAAGACTAGTTCTCCATTCCGCCTTAACAGTTTAATAAAGTTGTCTCATGTTATCATGAATTTCTTTTACACCTTATTTAACCACAGGATCATTTTTTACCTTGAATGTGGATTACGTCAAAGGAAATTAAACAAAGTTCCTGAGCGTGCCCGCAGTGCCCGTGATTTGAGCTACGCTTAATCCATAACATTTACATGTAAAATTTAACTGTAAGTTGATTTTATACCTTGAATGTGCTTTACATTCAGGTTGTAGGCAATTAATCCTGTATTATAACTTTTCTCATCTCTTCAGCCTGTCTGTCAGTGTGTCTGAGTTGTCGTCAAGGGCCACACTTTCATATTTCTAGTCCTTATGGAAGAGGTTTTTCTGTGTGTAGTAGGTGTCCTGCTAGTTCACATATAAATAAATGAATGATATTGATCATTACAGGTTACATTTTACTTAAGCAATGTATTTGACTTTCTTGAAAATCCCCTTTATGTATTTGCTGATAACACCACCCTCTGCTGGAACATCCCTAGTCTTTCAGATAGGCAGGCATCAGCCTCTTCCCTCTCCTCAGACCTTGACAAAATCACAAACTGGTCAAACACTTGGAATATATCTTTCAATCCTGACAAATCTCACACTCTGAGGATCTCTCTCTCTCCCTCCTCGAAAGGATCATCTGGTGAACCCTCCGATCTCCTTACATGGCAGTCCTCTTGAGTAAGTTCAGTCATTCAAACTCCTGGGTCTCACTATCAGCCATGATATTACTTGAGCAAACCACATTTCAAAGTTGGCCTCCGAAGCCAGTCTGGAGATCCTCCGTCATACAAAGTCCTTGATGGCAGCTTGACGGAGTACTGCTCCCCCGCTGGGCAGACACCCCTGCCTCACGCCTTGCTCAGCTTGACGCCATGTAAACTAAGGCCTTCAAGATCATAGGAATCTACCGCGATAAAGCGGAGTCGATGGGCCTATAACTTTCCCATTGCAAACAGGACAGTGATCTCTGTCTTCTACTGCCTCCTTTCTGGTCTTGCATCCTCTACTGTTTCCGTGCTTTATCCTCCACCAACCTCGCCAATTCCCTCCAAGCTTTCTACAGGGTGGACACGGTCCACCATCAACCCTCTTCTGGTGAAACTCCCAAAATCCACAATCACTGCTCTCTCCACTAATTTGTTCCTCTTTTTATCCCACCTCTGAAACCAACTTCCACGTTCTCTTCAACATCACTCCTCCTTCCAGGTCTTCAATACAGCAATTCACCACCATCCATCTCAGATCACCCCGAAATCAAAACCATGATCTTTTCTAACCATGTTAACTCCCCAAGCTCATATCACATACTTCCAAATTTCCAGTTTATCCTTCCTGAGAGTTTGCTTCCGTATCCACCTTGTCCACCCCATGTGTCCTCTGCCCCTCTTCCCTCCCCACATCTCTTATATCTCCAAGTCTCCCTCTATTTTATCCCTCAATCCTGCTGTTGGTTTTTCCTCCCTCTTTCTCCTGTTCCATTTGTTTTATTGCGTTCTGATCCGTTGAGAGTTCTGTCTCTTCCACAAACCTTAACTATGTCTACAAAAAGGGACCCATGATTGCCAACATATTTTCATGACATACAGTACATGGATGTGGGAATCTATTGGGTGTTTTGTTTTTTGTTTTGTTTTTGCTCTGGGTCTGGGACTGGGAGGTCGGTGGTTCAATCCCTGGCCGAGTCATTCCAAAGACTTTCATAATGGTACCGTACGTGCTGCTTCTTGCTTGATGCGATCAGTATTTAATATGGATAGAGCATGAACAAATAAGCATATAGGTTGGCAACCATTGCACAGGCTTGATGTGTCTATCATGGCCTCCTCCTGTGTGTAGGTTCCTTGTATATAATGGAACTCAAATGGATTACTCCAGTTCTAGCACTTTCCCAAATAAACTTGAAAAACTATTGCACCAAGGTGCTGTCTGTGCTGTGTTAGTCGGTGACAAATACGTCATTTTGCACTTGTGCTCTTATCTACTGTAATCTACACAACCCCGTGAGGCTCTGCATTATTAAATGCTTTGTTATGTTAATGAGTGAGCCTCAATATCAGTCCTTAATGAATATGCCCATCAATATTGAGCATCAATAGGTCCCCAATCATCAACAATAAGTGCAGTCAGTCATTTCATCAAGAGGTCAGGGGTAGCATACGGTATGTATATAAATTCTCAGTTATTTTGAATGTCGAGATCATATAGCCAAGGAAGCACATTTTATTCCCATACATACTATGAACATACATAAGCACTAACCCAACCACCACCACGACTCCTTCGCTCACCACCAACCCAATTGTGTGCAGTACCTAATTTGTAGACGCCATGGTCTCATCATCCTTTTTGACCAAACATTGGTAACTTTTATCTAAATTATTGTTTTAATGTTCTGGTTTTGTAGACATGATGTAGTAGGGATTATGATGGTGAATTTTGAAATCGAATAATTACTACGATTGTTTGTATTCCTCATTGCTGATAAGTGTATTTGACAAATGCTTGTGCATTTAATAGCGATTTTTTGTTAATTTTTATCGATTTAATTTGCTGAGGCATGATCATAAAAAGATTCGTCATTGGGGTCGGAGTTGGTCAAATGTATATGGCTTCATAACGACAAGGTTCTCGTTTTGTGGTGGAATTATACGATAAGAAACAAAAACTGAGTGAAACGGCAAAGGCAATGGAATACGAACTGCACAAAGTTCATTCATGAAATTCATGAACGCGTCGCGGAATCTCATGTCATGACGGCGCGTGAGGCGGCGTACGACGTGACGTGGGCGGAGGGATCCTTGCGGAGAAGCGGCATCCGACGTGACGTACGTGCGGAGGGATCCTTGCGGAGAAGCGGCGGGAACTACATGTAGGTTGAGTCGTGAAGTTGTAGTGCGCTATGACTGGAATCTCGAAGCATTAAACGCGATTTTTCACTGGGGCTGGGAGACGGCTTTCCTGCAGCTAATTGTGTCCCAGGTGAGCGTTTATGCTTTACAAGTGTTTGCTTTCGACGGTATTTGGGGCGGTGAGGGTTGTTGTGCACTGTACGCCGTGATGTGTGAGGAACGAGTCACGTTTAAAGCAACTTTGTGGTGTCATTAAGTGTTCGACGGGCCCTTCATTCCGGGCGCCCATCTTTGCCTGAAAATAGCTCCGGCCTGGTTCTCAGACCTCAGTTTTGAGGACCTGCGCTTCTTCAGAGGCTAATGCCAATGCGTTCCTCGTGTGATGCATCTTCACGATGGACTAAGTGTGGGTTCAGCTCGTATGGACCCGATATGAGGGGATATTACTATTACTAATAGTAATAGTATTGGGTGCAAAGCATTAAAAAAATATATATATACGTAAAATAAATTAATGAAATATTTATATATATTGTCGTCTCGAAAATGTGAAGTGGCGTCAATCCCTTCGGTTGTTGTTTCCTTGGACATTTTGTTCGGAGTGAGTCTTTCGTTCTTTCGTTCTGCGTCGACCGCCCTGCTGAGTGCTGTGGTTCGGTTGGTGCTTGGAAAAATTAATAATAGGCTCCGTCTCGGGATGAGTGAACTTGGTGGTGTGCACGCCTCAAGTGGTCGTCCTCCATGTCAGGAGAAGACCATTGCCTTGCTGGAATGGCTTCATGTGTTAATGGGCTGACAAAAGACACACTCCTGGGATTAACCCCCCCACCCCCACTCCACCCCACCCCCACCCCACAATTTAACAAACGTGCTTTTAAAGAGGTTATTTGTTCACTAAACCGACAATACTTTAACACTTGGTTTGGAACATAATGTAAGTATTTAAAAATTTGTTGTAAGCCTCCAATGGTGGCACCTCTGATGTCACATGTGGACCTGTGTGGCCCTTTTTTACATGTTGGGGGTTGGGGGAGAGAGTAACTAGCTGAGTGAATGACTGGGAGGGAGTGAAGCTTCCCTTGAGGAATTTTGTGCCCTTTGCTGGTTTAATGGCGTGTACGTGAGCTCGGTTTGTCAGATGGAGTTGGATACTTTGAATTAACACTTGGAGGAGCTTGCACAGGAATCACAGTGGGACACGTGATTGGAATTTGTTTATTTATTTTATTTTAACATTGATCTTGGGCTCAAGTGCAGGACAAAGACATTGGTACATGTTGATGGCGTTTAGCATGGATTCTTGGGCAATGGACAAACACATATTGGATTTGGGATTTGAACATGGGTTCCAGACATCATGATCCAGGGGTTCAGATGGGAACGCTGAATATCATCCTCCTCTTCACATTGCTAGCATTTACTTGAAGGACAAAGACATTGGTCCATGTCGATGGAGTTTAGCATGGATTCTTGGACAATGGGCAAGCGCATATTGGATTTGGGATTTGGACATGGGTTCCAGACATCATGATCCAGGGGTTCAGATGGGAATGCTGAATATCATCCTCCTCTTCACATTGATTGCATGTATGTGAAGGACAAAGACATTGGTACATGTCGATGGATTTTAGCATGGATTATAGACATTTGGGCAATGGACAAACACATTGGATTTGGGATTTGAACATGGGTTCCAGACATCATGATCCAGGGGTTCAGATGGGAACGCTGAATATCATCATCCTCTTCACATTGATTGCTACCATTTACGTGAAGGACAAAGACATTGGTCCATGTCGATGGAGTTTAGCATGGATTATTAGGCAATGGGCAAACACATATTGGATTTGGGATTTGGACATGGGTTCCAGACATCATGATCCAGGGGTTCAGATCGGAACGCTGAATATCATCCTCCTCTTCACATTGATTGCTAGCATGTACGTGAAGGACAAAGACATTGGTACCTGTCGATGGAGTTTTGCATGGATTATTAGGCAATGGACAAACACATATTGGATTTGAGATTTGGACATGGATTCCAGACATTATGATCCAGGGGTTCACATGGGAATGCTGAATATCATCCTCATCACATTGATTGCTAGCATGTACGATGTACATGAAGGACAAATCCCAGTACTCGGGATCAAAACATTATGAGCGACATGTTCAGGATGCCAAATGGGCGAAACTATTTAGAACTTTGGGGGAAAAGGGAATTCTGTTGATTTGATAATTGTCACCGATTTTCCTACCTGAGTGGGAAGGTTCATAAGACGTTTACCTTGTAAGCCGGGGGAGTATTATGGTCCAGAATTGCCAACACGCTATGGAGTATGTAAGAGGAAAAAATAAAATGTATGAAGTGCAAGACTTTGAGGGGATGTTCCTGTAAAGTTTCTACATGTGAACGGAATCTGTAAAGTCCTCCAGCCGATTCGTAAAAAAAATGTGGTAGAACTGTTCCCCTTGGTGGAACCCACAACTAGTTTGGAATAATTGTGACCAGAAGCACAAGAAGAAATGTTGTTAGTATTTGCAGGCCTGGCAGAATAGCCTCGAGGTATCCACGTTTGCCTCTGTCGAGCCGTCTTCCCTGGCTTTGAATCTTGACCCAGCTAGAAACTGTCACCATAGTGACTTGCAGTCTGTGTGTAGGCGTCCACCAGCTCTGGTCTTTAGAAGACGTTAACCTTGCGTTAAAAGTCACCCTGAACAAATTGCAAATTCCTGCCTACAACTGAAGGTTGCAGATGCTGTGGTTTTCTTGGCTACCTGTATACTTCATAACTCCAGATTATACTGCTTGCTATCTCAGAGTGAGGTTGTTTTCTGGACAGGAGCTCCTCCATTGTAAACATTCACCTGGTAGTTCAGACGTTCCATTTGAACATCCCTTCTTTGACGACGGATGAACCATTTCCAGTCGTCGTTGCTGTTTAGGCCTTTTGGCCGTGGATGCGTTGCTTTACAGTTGAACCTCTCGCATGGAGACGGACCCCGCACCATGGCAAGTGTTGAAGTGCAGGGACTTGCTTGACCTGATTGTTGTTTGAAATGTTCATTACAACCCCAACAGGTTTGTACCATGTGGTAGAATAGTTGATTGTACTCATTCTTTATTCTCCATCAATGCTTTCTGTTCCTACTTCTTGAATCCTCGTGTGAGTCGATTGAAGCATTTTTTTTTTTTCTCTTCTCGCACAAAGATTTGTGTGGATTTGATTCCAAACATGTCGTAAAACTGAGAATGAAGAAGAATCAAAACCAGTCTCGAAACCTATCGTCAGATACGGAACTTGTATCATGTTGGATAGCCCAGTTTACTTCTCAATGGTTCAACCTTTATCATGAGGTCTTCATTTTATTGACAATTCTTTATTTGCTAAAAATGGATTCTTATTCTTTTGGAGGAAATATTCTCTGTTTATGTGCTTGAATTTGAATTACGAGTAGACAGGATGGAATTTATTATGTAAAAAAGAAATGGTCGAACACCCGGAGAAGTACGGCACTCGGTGGAGCGCATACCCCCGCCAAGCTGAACAGTTTGTTTTGTATCCACTGATAGGCCGGATCTGGGTCCGGACCTCTGAACCAAAATGTAATCGACCTGTTCTTGTCACCTAACCAACGCATCCACCACCAAGTTTTGGCATAACTCGTCCACAACTTTTTATGATACCTTGTTATGTATTGTTTTTTGAAGAATCAATGGTGAAAAATCATGTTTAAAAAAAAAAAGTTTAAAATGTCATATCCGGGTCTGGAATTGGATCTCCCCTAAAATCGAATAAATTCATCCTTCAGAGTTCAGACCATGGGCTCAACGAGCCAGCCCGATATGTGAGTAAAGCCGACCGGGCGTGCTGGTCTATTCTATCTGGAACATAATTTGTTGTGACTGCAGATACCACACAGAATCGGTGCGTTCTTTGCTAGTTATAAATGATCGAGTTTTGGATATGTGAGAAAATGAAGCGCTCAGACCGGGAGTCAAACCCAGGACAACTGGCTAACCGTACCAGTTTGATTCCCAGTCTGAGCACTTAATTTCTTCACACATCCGGCCATAAAAACATTGCCTCAAAACAGGGAACCATGATTGTCATGGGGCCCGCAAGGCTAACCCCTGCTCTAGCGGGAAAATGGCCTTAAAACGATCATTCATTCATTCTTATTCACATACCTAAAACCTGATGATTTTCAGTCCTGTCCACCATAGTACAGTTACAAATGGTTGAATTGGACAACCTTGTTCAAATTTTGTATTTTTGTTTTCTTTTTGGGTGGTGATGGGTGTGGAGGAACCTGCAGTGCTGCTACGTCATATCGGTTACATTACATCTGATAATAAACAATCTAAATGAAAGTATATGTACAGTATGTGCATGTGGATTCACACGTTGACACACATATACTGCAATAGCCTCTCCTGTTTCTCGTTAACTGGCGAGGCTGACTATCACTCGTCACCGATTTTTCTACCTGAGTAGGAAGGTTCATAAGACGTTCACCTGGTAAGTCGGGGAGTATTATGGTCCAGAATTGCCAACACGCTATGGAGTCTAAGAGGAAAAATGTAAATGTATGAAGTGCAAAATTTAGAAGGGGATGTTCTGTAAAGGATCCAGATTCGGTACAATGTATCTAGTTACAAGAGCAAAATCTATGTGCCGATTCATTCTGAGAGGTAGGTTATCTTCAGTTTTCTTTTGGTGTAGTTCCCACACAAATGACAAAACGTTGTGAGCTTTTGAATCTTTGCAACAGAACCACATAGGAAGTCTTAGTGATTATGCAGTCATACTGTACTGCTGCCCATCACCCCTACTTGTATTCCAAGCCCCCGGTTAAAAACTATTCCAAGACGATGCTCCTAGCATGGAATGGCCAGCTGATCAATCCTCTGGATGACGTTGCATCTCCGGAGTAGCAATAAAATGGACTTGAACATATTTATACTCTTAGGTGGCTAAGATTCATTGAATGAAACGATGCAATTAAATTGTGATGTCATAAGTTTTGTGGTTTATTGTTGTTGAGCATGGAGTTTGAATTACTTGGAACTGAACACCAAGGAGTAGGCCAAACGTTTTGGGTGCAATATCAAATGCAACTCGAGCGATTATTCACTTACCCAAGTGTGTAATGGGAGTGAATAATGTATTTTGGGGTGTATGCTCGGATATGGCTACGTTTAATTGTTGTTGCATCAGCAGATTGACGTTTCTTTCCGTGTAATAAACAAAACAAATCAAAAGGCTTGTTTGTCGATTTTGCAGTATTCAGGAAAATTAACTAATGTATGCTCACATTGCCTGGTCCAAGGTTTATTTCATCATAAAGGAGTGTATTCTGGACTGAAGTGCTCTCAAAGTAACATGGCTTTGGTGCAGCATATAAGAGTTGTGCCATTGATGGTGGTTCTGGGTGCCATAGGACCATTGCTCCATTCTCATTGAAACAGCATCTTGATATTTTCAACAATGATTGGTGAGAGCACACTCGTTGCATGAGTGACAGTCAATCCCTAATTTCTTAGGCCCTGTTTATAGAACACAGTTTTGTTATTTTAGGTCACCCTGAGATCGCCATTGGGTGACCTGAGATCGCCTTTAATTTGCTGTTTGGAACGCAAATTAAACTCTAGCATCCTTGATTTGGTCCATCTTTCGATGGATGTGTTCGCGCGACACTGAGATCACCAATTTTGTTCCATAAACACAAATGTTTGCTAAGAAGCCTCTTCACCGGAAGTTTACATTGGAACTTCTGGTGTAGGATCCATCACCTTTTCTTTCTTTTTTTCACGTTGGCCATTTCATTTGCAAGATTTTCGTTGCTCATCTGGATATCTCATTGCCAACTTCCAGATGCAATAGGCATGGTATTCCAAAGGTAATAATATATATATATATATATATATATATATATGTATATGTATATGTATATGTATGTATGGATGTATGTATGTATATCTTTTTTTAAGAAACAGGAAGTAAAGTCCTGTGTGGGGCTAGTGTGAAAAAATTCTGACAAACCCAGGAACCTCATCACTTACGAGGTGACAGCCCACTGAGCTATTGAGTCTCTGGAATATCCTCAGAGATTTCTCACACTAACACTGCGAGCTTTATAATGGCCGATGTCTTACGTGCCTGCTAGGCAGACCCCGGCTGTGAGTGTATGTATGTAAGTGTGTGAAAGTGCATTGAAGATGACCTCATCTAACAATTTAATAAACAGGAAGTAAATTCCTGTGTGGTGCTGGTGCAAGTCGCCGACTCTGGATCCAGCAAAAGAGCCCCAGACCATCACGCTTCCTCCTCCATATTTGACAGTTGGTGTCACCCACTGAGGAACCATCCTTTCGCCTACTCGACAGCATACAAAAACCCTGCGTGATGAACCAAAGATTTCAAATTTTGATTCATCGGTCCATAAGACCTTCTTCCAGTCTTCAGTAGTCCACTGGCGTGCTTCATGGCCCAGGCAAGCCTCTTTTTCTTATTTTGTCATCTTAGCAATGGCTTTCTTACTGCCACTCAACCTGTCAAACCTGCAGCTCGAAGTCTTCTCTTCACAGTTGAAACTGAGACTTGCTTACTTCGACCAGTGTTAAGCTGTGCTTGAAGCTGTTGTCCTGTGAGCAACCTATCACGCAAGCTGTTGACTCTCAGAAACTTGTCTTCTTATTCTGTTGTGGCTTTGGGTCTGCCAGACCTCTTCCTGTCAGTTTCCTCCAGTTTCCAAGTGCCTTTTGATGGTGTAGGAAACTGTACTCACTGACACCTTGGCTTTCTTTGCAATTTCTCTAAAGGAAAGACCTACACTTTTAAGGGTTATAATGGTCTGTCTGTCTTCCTGCTTAACTTTGTACCATTTCAGGTTATTCACTAGACTTGAATTGCTTAAATTTCAATAAAAACTGGAAAAATTGAGGTGTTCTAAAACTTTTGACCGGTAGTGTATATACTGTATATATATATCAGCCTGTCGGAGGTACGCGATATATATATATATATATATATATATATATATATATATATATATATATATATATATATATATATATATATATATATATATATATATATATATATATATATATATATATATATATATATTAGGGTGCATCAAACGCCCAACTATTTTTAAAAAGATGTTGGATTGATCTGTCCCAAATTTTATTTTGTTCCAATCATAAAATAAAGTTGCTATGCAAAATTTGGTAAGGTTTGGACATCATCTTCTGGGTCCACCTCACCATTTCATATTTTGAGTCGGTGGTATCAGAGTTGGAAATTTGACACGCAGCTGTTTTGCGGCCCATAAATAAAAATGAAAGGATTGACTGATTGCTACATATAATAACTCTTTGTAAAGGTATTATTGTGCTCTGTAGCAATATATCATCATCATAGGGATAGGGATACAATTCATTTATATACAAATAGTCAAAATAATGATTTTTTTCAAAATATTGATATAAAGCTAAATGAAGAGTATTTTTAAAATATAATATATAAATTAAAGAATATCCTGAATGTTGTAGTCATCTTGTCTTTACAGAGATCTTTTAACTAGACAAGATGATTAAAACAATTATTAGGCTATACTCTAATAAAATTGGATAATTGTTTTATTTGTTGTACATAATTATGAAATGACATTATTGTTACTAATACTACCTTTTTCTTTCAGATAAAACAATGGATGGCACAGTAAAGAAAGCATCTGTTGCAACAAGAGAGTCCACCAAGGTGTTTGGTCTTGGAAGTGCCATAACTGAACAAGATTCCCAGATCAATGGCACCAGACTTCCAACTTGTTTACAAGTACTACGTTGTTTCATGTGGCACATGGAAGATGGCAAACTTGAACGACGCTCTCGGTGGGAATCGGCAAAGCTTGTACTGCAGAAAGTGACACCATTTTATGGCAAGGCTAATATTCCTATCATCTCTGAACGCAAGGCTATTGAGAAAATTATCAAACTTGCAGATGATAATTCCAAGCTTAGATCAATCCCTATCAACCGAAGAACAACTCCAGCAAGCATCACAAAGGTGAATCAAATGGAGATGAAATTTATGGAGACATTTCCCTTGTGGCCCAATGATGCTAGTTCTCACATCAAGAATCCTGAAGACTTAGCATTCCTGGAATCTATGAAGACAGATCGCTGTGCAACATTTGGCTGCCAAGATAAACTGTTGGCAGATAAGATGCAGCGCAAAGTGAACCGCGAGGAAAAAGAATCAGAGAGGCGAGCAAGTATGGAGCTGGAGTTCAACATAAATACTACAACCACTGTGTATAATATTAGTGACAGTGATGAAGAAGTAACTCTTGGACCTTCAACAAGCACACCAACAACCTCAATAAGTCATCATCGTTTAGTTGGACCTGGCACATCAGTTTTCATTCCACATGACATCCTGAAGAGGCCCAGTCTTGTTTCACTGGCAACAAGGATGAAGATGACACCAACCCAACAGGCTGCTTTCACAGAAGCTCTTATTGAAGAAACAGGAGGGGATGCAGCGAAGGTGTCAACATCATATGCTACAGCAGATAAATCAAGACGCAAAATTGGACAGCATATTGCTACTACCTGTAAGGACAAATGGATACCTCCGAAGCTTGCTACGTTGCACTGGGACTCAAAGCTGCTTCCATGCTTAACTAACCAAAACACTTTTGAAGAACGCCTGGCTGTGCTTTTGGGTTCTCAAACTGATATGAAGCTGCTGGGTGTTCCATCCTACAAGCCTGGAACAGACCGTAAATCTGGAGATATAATTGCTCAGCTGACTAATAACCTACTTGAATCATGGAACTGCCAAGAGAATGTTGTCAACTTGACATTTGACAACTGCATCTAACACCGGCCACATCAGTGCAGCTTGTGTAACAATTCAACAACGGCTTAACAAAGCTCTTCTGTGGTCAGGCTGCAGACACCACATTGGTGAAGTCATTCTTACGCACATTTTTACTGATCTTAAAGTTGAAGCATCTAAGTCACCAGATATCTTCCTCTTCTCAAGGTTTCGCAAGAACTTTGAAATGTTTCCACACACATTCAATGAACCACTTTCACGATTTGATCCATCTCAACTAAATGAAGCAGCAACAAGTTTGACAAGTGACTGGCAAAATAATGTTATCAGACTCTGTCACACCGAGCAATCTCTAAGACGTGATGATTATTTGGAATTTGTTGATCTGTGTACTGTATTCCTTGATGGTGAAGTAGCTGAACATCAAATAACCTTCAAGCGTCCTGGTGCACTGCATAAAGCCAGATGGATGGCGAAGCTCCTCTACTCAATCAAATTATGTCTCTTCGAAAAACAAATCGCTGATCTTCCAGCAGGTACAATTACCACAGAAAAACAAGTGCCAAAGATCAGAGAATTTGTCACGTTTGTCACTCTAGTATACAGCTCCTGGTGGATGACATGTACCTCTGTCACCGATGCCCCATGGAATGACCTGCAGCTCATCTCCAAACTGAAACAGTATGAAGCTGTCAATGCTGGAATCTCAAGAAGTGCCCTGAAAGCCTTCAAACGACATCTCTGGTACCTCACAGAAGAGATGGTTCCACTTGCCCTCTTCAGCTCAGTTGTTCGTCATGACCATCGCCGTGCTCTGGCAGACAGACTTCTGGAGGTTTAGCCAGATTTTCCAGTAACCAACCCACAAGGACGGTTTGGTACTGGGTTTGGAAAGCCCAGATTTCCTGATGACTTGACTGAGAAGACCACTCTGGCTGATTTTGTTGGACCAGATTCATGGTACCTATTTCATCATCTGAAGCTTGACTGGGCATTTCTAGTTACCGATGTTCAAGAATGGACTAACTCTGCAGCCTACCAGACATCATGGACTAATGTTGAAGCCTTCAATGTGGTGAATGACTCTGCAGAAAGGGGAGTTAAGCTTAGCTCTGACTTCCTTTCAGCAGCCAGAAGTGAAGACCACTACCAAAATGTGCTACAAGTTGTTGAGCACAACCGCAAGGAGAAACCGAATCTTCGAAAGCGAGCAGCTCAAGACTAAACTGTCAGAAATATCCATGAAAACTACAGTATCTTTGTTTTGTTTCTATTTTCATGTTCATCCATAGTCAGATGTACTCGTATTAAGATGATAAATGCTAAGATTGTGTATATATGATTCTACTGTAATAAAAATTATATCATTCTGGTGTCTATAATACATATGATTATACCAATAAAATCATGATTTTGACTATTTGTGTATAAGTGAATTATATCCCTATCCCTATGATGATTATATATTGCTACAGAGCACAATAATACCTTTCCAAAGAGCTATTGTATGTAGCAATCGGTCAATCCTTTCATTTTTATTTATGGGCCTCAAAACAGCTGCGTGTCAAATTTCTGACTCTGATACTACCGACTCAAAATCTAATTTGCTGAGGTGGACCCAGAAGATGATATCAAAACCTTACCAAATTTTGCATAGGAACTTTATTTTATGACTGGAACAAAATAAAATTGGGGACAGATTGTTTTCTTGACATAGGGGCGTTTGATGCACCCTAATATATATACATACACACACACATACACACACACATACACATACACATACACATACACATATACATACAAATACACCCCATGTAAAGTTTTGACTTTTTCAACATATTTCAACTTACAGCTATTTGATCTTCATTTCAACAATATTGATAGATAAAGTTGATATAATATAACAAATATCATGAAACATTTACATTTTGTCGTCCATTGTATAATTTAAATAAACATAAATGCAAATTTTGCATGTGGAAAAAGTAAGTACACCCCTACATTTATCACTACTTCAAATACCCAAAATTAAAATCAGGTGCACCAGCTCGGGTGCAAATGATTGGAACATCGTTAGAGAGGATCTTGGAGGAACCTGTCTTATTTAAACCTCAGACATTTAGTTTGGTTTGCTCTTTGTTGTTGAAGTGTGTGGCGTCACCATGCCTAGATCAAAAGAGCTCTCTGAGGCCTTCAGAAAGAAGGTTATATACACAAAGAATTAAGTTAAGCACCCCTACACAACGAATTAAGGTAAGCACCCCCTAATATATATTCTTTGTGTATATGTATACATTGGCATATATTCTAAGGTATGTGAGATCAAATAATGAGTGGTATGACATTAGCAATTATCCATTGATGAAATGCAGATGAGTGCACTCGTAGGGTTGAGTTGGGTTGAGTAGTGATCCGATCACGTGGGTCCTACACACGTTATTGACGCAAAGATCGCTAGAGGTCTTCTCAGAACAATGACTGTACGTTAGAAAACATAACCGTCATCCACACTGTCTGTGATGGACCTATAGCTCCATACTTAAATTGAGGTGAAAATATGCCTAAAATTCCCAAAAAATTTCACCTTAAATTATTCAGAATAAAATATTGAAAACGGCATGATTGTTATGTTTTTATGTGACCATAATATCACTTCTCCAGAAAATATAGCAATATCATGGGTATATTACACTGTTTTGACGACAACAAACTTGTAATGTGCGAGGTTGTAAAAAAACGGGGGGGGGTGCTTAACTTAATTCTTTGTGTATAGATGCCCACGAGTCTGGGAAGGGATTTAAAAAGATCTCCAAACAATTTTAAATCAATCATTTGACTGTCCGGAAGATCATCTGCAAGTGGAGAAGATTCCAAACAACTGCCAACTTGTTCAGGCCAGGCCACCCGAGCAAGTTCAGCCTGAGAGCAGACCGCAAGATGCTGAAAGAAGTCTCTAAGAACCCCGGGATGTCATCACGCGACCAACAGTGGCAAGAGCTACCTGAAGAAGTCAAAGTGCACGAGTCTACCATGAGAAAGAGGCTGCACAAATTTGATCTACATGGGAGGTGTGCTACGAGGAAACCTTTGCTGCCCAGAACGAACATCAGGGCAAGACTAAAGTTTGCCAATGAACACCTCGGCAAAGGCAAACACTTCTGGAACAATGTGCTCTGGACAGATGAGTCAAAGTTAGAGCTATTTGGCCACAGTACCAGAAGACATGTTTGGTGAAAACCAAAGACAGCATTTGACCACAATATCAACTGTAAAGCATGGTGGTGGAAATATTATGGTTTGGGGCAGCTTTGCTGCATCAGGGCCTGGGCAGCTCACCATCATAGAATCCACTATGCATTCTTCATTGTACCAGAGGGTGCTTGAGGATAATGTGAGGCCATCTGTCGGAAAGTTGAAGCTCAACCGAAGGTGGACCTTGCAACATGGCAATATCCTAAACATACCAGTAAATCCACCAAGGAATGGCTGAAAAGAAAGAAATGGAGGGTTCTGGAATGGCCAAGTTAAAGCCCGGATCTAAATCCCATCGAGATGTTGTAGCGGGATTTGAAACGAGCTGTGCATGGAAGAGACCCCTCAAACATCGCACAGCTGAAAGAATTCTGCATGGAGGAGTGGGCAAAAATTTCTCCCAGCCGATGTCAGAGACTGGTAGACAGTTATAAGAAACGCCTACTTGAGGTTGTTTCTGCCAAAGGGGGCAATACCACCTATTAGAGCCAAGGGTGTACTTACTTTTTCCGCATGCGAAATTTGAATTTATGTTTAATTAAATTATACAATGGAATACAAAATGTAAATGTTTCATGATATTTGTTATATTATATCACCTTTATCTATCAATATTGTTGAAATGAAGATCAAAGAGCTGTATGTTGAAATATGTTGGAGAAGTCAAAACTTTACACGGGGTGTACTTACTTTTTCACGTGACTGTATATATATATATTGTTACGGACCCGGGGGACGGCACTCCCGTTAGCAAGGGGGGGTTAATCCCCTTGTCCTGTTAACCTGGCCGTCTCCGCCGGTCCTGGAAGTATGACGTCACTTCCGGCCGATGGTACGTAGGGTCGTAAGCCCAATTAGTCTTAATACCTAAGTATTACCACCGGCCGTCAGTGAGGAAATACTCCTGCCCGTGCTGCAGCGTAATTGATGGATTGCGCTGAGCGAAGCGAACTGCGGTGCGAGCCGTTAACAATGACTAAACCCGATTGCAAAGCGGTTCGGCCAAAATCGTGCCACAGGTACTCAATCGGGAAATCACTAAAGCGATCGGATGAGAAAGAAACCAAAGTAAGGAGGAACAGGTATTTATTACTAATTATTTACACAACCCAAAGAAAGAGAAACGAACGTAATTTACAGAAGACACAGCGCAATTCTTAAACAGGCTTAACGTATTCCCAGGGACAAAACAAACAGGACAAACTCACGTACACTAATGGGGGTTCTCAGGCAGGAATGGCTGGAGGGATGAGAAGGCAGACGGTCCACAGAATGGGCGGCAGGGAGGTCCGGGAATCGCGGCACGCCGTTGGTGTCCCGCTGGCATGCACTTGTTCTTGGTTCAGTCGCGAAAACCCCCGGTCGTCAGCCTCCTTATGCGTCTCTCCAGTGCTCCTTTCTCGTGTGCCTCTGAAGCTCATCCGCTCCTACCTTCTCCTTGCTCGTCTGCGCGTCTCTGCCTCATGCGTCATCTGGTGGGGGCCTTGCGCCCAGGGTTTTATATCCACCCCCGTGGAACCTTCACGAACCTGCTAGATCTTTTTGTCCACGCCCTCTCAAGCCATGCCCACCGATTCCTGGTTGGTCGTTAGGGGGCTCCCTGGCTCCACCTTTGATGATGAGGTGGGGCCACGCCCTTCTTCTCCGAGATGACCTCGTGGGCAATGGAGTTTTGCAGATGCTGAAAACAACCCAAAGCAGTAGCGGCGAACGCCGCCGTACTGGCGCTTTTAGGAGGCCATGGGGATATTGCGAGGGATCCTATCTTATTTGATTTGATGCAACGGAGAGTCAACCATTGGAAACACAGCCTTACCTGGAACACAGAATAATGATATAACTATAGAGAGGTCCTACGATTCGCTACGTGTTGTACATGGACTAACTAAAAAAAAAAAACCACCTTTAGAGGCCATTTTTCCCCGCAAAGCGGGGGTTGGCCTTTTTCGGGGACCGTGGTTGTTGTTTTTTGGTCCCCTTTTTGAAGCAATGTTTTACGGCCGGATGCACTTCCTGCCGCCAACCCTTTTTGTCGCCTTTTACGACAAGCAGGGAATTACCAGTGAACTGGTACTCAATTAGCCGACCTCGGAAGGATGACAGGCTGAGTCAACCCCCCTGGTGTTAATTCAGCGATCGACTGGGATTCAAACCCAGGATCCTAGGATCCTAAGCTGGCACCCTAGCCGCTAGCCCAACACCAGGCTACATGGACTAACTAAGGTGCACTTATTTCAATTAACAGCCAATTAAGGGGAAATGTACACAGGGGTTTATTTATAAGGGAATTTACTACTAAATTTACATGTGAAGGTTCTAAAAACCGCAACAATATATATATATATATATATCCACCATTGAAGGTGGATGGAGGTTGTGTTTTCTCCCGTGTTTGTTTATGAGCAGAATACGTATCCCAAAGTTATGGACGTATTTGGACAAAAGTCAATGGACAAGTTGGATGTCTTAACAAGGTCAAATTTATTAGATCTGGGTGAAGTTCTGGATCCAGATAAGACTCTTTTTAAAGATGTTGGGTAGGTAACAAGAACAAGTCTATTCGATTTTGATTCAGGTCCGGATACAGATCCGGCCTATCGGTGGAATACAAAACATAAACTGTTCAGCCTTTCGGAGGTACGTGCTCTATCGACTGCCGTTCTAGTTTCTACTTGTGATTCATTGATCCTTTATGATGGATATTTACCTGTAAAACAGAAATAAAAAGTGCACACCAAAACTAAGGCCACAGCAAGGTCAAATCGCTGATTTTGATTGGCAGACATTTGGGTCACCTTTTCTTGCATTCTATAATCACTCGCTGTGATTGATGTGATTGCTTGTGATGTGATTGATGTGATCACATTGATGTGATTTGATTGATTGATGTGATCGCTGATTTTGATTGGCAGACATTTGGGTCACCTTTTCCTGCATTCTATAATCACTCGCTGTGATTGTGTATTGCCTGTGATGGATGCTGTGAAGAGGAACAGGTTGAGATGGTTTGGTCATGTGTTGAGGAAGGATGAAAGTGACTGGTTGAGAAGAGTGATGGAAATTGATGTAGAGGGAAGTAGAGGATGGGGAAGACCGAGAAAGACTTGGCTAAAGATGGTGGAAGAAGAAATGCGGGCAAGGGGGTTAACAAGGAGAGATGCAGAAAATAGGGCAAAATGGAGAAGATTGTCATGGGGACCGCAAGGCTAACCCCCGCTCTAGCAGGGAAAATGGCCGTAAAATGCATGTTGTATAATCACTCGCTGTTGCAGCCAAAGACAATTTTGGGTGGCATCAGAGGGCCCTGGGATCACCTTTGTTCTATAAACACAACCTATGATGTTTTCAAGAGTATGCGCTAAGGGTTGCCAATTGCAAATGGCAAATGCAAGCTGTAAATGGGCATCTCGATCTCTTTTGAGTAAGTGCCAAATCTGTGCATGTTGCACTCTCGTCATTGATGTGTTTGCAGATTGACATGAATCTGAGTTGTAACGTTGCTAACACGTTACATGTCCATTGGATACTATGAACGGCTCGCTCCTATCGCCATTTTCAAGGTCTCTGACCATTGTGACATCTTGGATGTGTTGTGTAATTTGAGTTCGCTCAGCAGGGGTTCATAGCCTCCAGAGCTGGTTCCGAAGACCCCTATCTCTCAGTGTTGAGGTAGCTCGGCAGGTATGCATAGTCTTGGAAGTAGCTTCCAGAGCCCCTCTGTCATTGGCATTGAATAATTCTGTGTGATCGACAAAACAGCATGTAGAGGTTGAGGGTTTGTTTGTTGTATTTCTCCGAGCGGTGAAGATTGTATCCACCGAGGACCGAACCATGGTCAGAATGGAATCCACATAATTTGCTTTTGAGGAATAATCGTTCCACAAGGATTGGAGTGTTCCTGTTACGTGTAATGCATGCATGTTTCTTCCTAGCAATTATTGTCAACAGTGATATGGCACGATGGTTGTCACATATTGCTTTGTTGCCTTTTTTGTTTTCTTATTTTAAAATAGTTTTTACAAGGACAACGTTGGTTTCATCGTTGAGTTCTTGGAGTGCTGCCTGACACTACCAAACATTGCAGAGCTGTGCAAGGCACTGCAGGAGATTGTACCTGCCGTATTTTCAAATTTCTGTTGGGATAACATCAACTCTTCGCACCAGTTTCTCATCGTACAAGTTTTCTGCATTTCATGAGGAGTCAAAGTGTAAGTGTATGTTAATTTTGAATCGGCATTTGAGGGACTGAGGCGGCGTCGTCTTGGTGATAAATCTGGGCGTGTTTGTGTTTAGTAAGTGACTTGGTTTTTAAGCCCAGCGTTTAAGGACAAGTTCACGCTTCGTCAACAAACGGCTCAATCCTCAGATAAGTTAGACCTTTCCACCAGGGACATAGTAGTGTTTACTTTGTGATTCAACCCTTTGTTATTTCTGTTTGCTACTTGAGGTTGATGAGTTTCCCCAGTCCACCAGTTATTTTTCATCAGCCTGAGTAAAATATAGGTTTCCTTTTTGCAGTGAACTGCTTGTTTATCCATTATAGATGGAGGATGTGCAATTCCTTTTAAGGTTTATCTCTGTCGTTTTTGTCAAACATGTCCTGGTGTTTCCTCTTAACAAAACTGAGGATCTCTGCAGCACCCTGTGAGTGGTGCTCTTGAAGTGCTACATCAGCATAAAGGTCACTTTTGAGTGTGTGTGATCCATCTTTTATTTGAGGCATTTGTGGATGTTTGTCTTTTGTGCTTCATTTATACCACAAATAATTCCATTCCAGGGGGGGGCATACCGATTCTGCGGTGTTTCAAGTGTTACGTGTGGACCTTTGGGTAAAGCAAGCTGATGCACCGGTAACCCAGAGGGTGACAGCAGAATAGAAAGGACAAAAGGTGTCCTGATATTGTTTTGGGGGTGAACCAACAAATGACGGGAGACAGAAGGGTAACATTAACGGATATATTTCTTAATCCCTAATACACACTTCCTTATTTTAGGGTGCCTCTCCGGGCACCCTTTTTTTTTTTTCTTACGATCCCTGAAGTCAAATTTTTAGATGTCTGGAAAAAAAAAAACTGTAAACCTTGCTTTCTACGATATTCAAGTTTGAAAGAATGGATATTTATGCATTCACTGATTATTGAAAAGTCTAAAACACTCAACCAACCTTTGTTTAATAGAGCGAGACAGATAATATACATTTTTTTTCGATTGAACTTCATCATCATCATCTTAAAAGTACACAACCCTCACACTGATACCGGAATTGAGATAAGCCTGGTATTCTCAATAATTACAAATATGCAATGGTGTTATTTGTCAAAATGGATGATCTTAAAGAAGTAGGCCTTCTGGTTGATCGGAAGAAGTACTGGCAAGATCAAACGTAACCATCTGTCTTCCAAAAACACGAGGAACTAAGATCTTTGCATTTGGCATTTGTCGTAGTGAAACCTGCAAAGCATAAATTTATGATGTTTGTTTATCTTGACTCACAAGGGATAACGTTCAGCTATAGCACACTCTTCTGCTCCTTCACCTCCTCCTTAACCTCCACCTTACCTTCCTCCATCAGGAACAGTCTCCTCTCCACTCTCTGCCACACTCTCCACATTTTCTCTTTTCGCATGTACGAAGCTGAATTGAGAGTCTGAATGAATGAATGAATGAATGAATGATCGTTGTAAGGCCATTTTTCTCCGCCTTGCGGGCCCCATGACAATCATGGTTCCCTGTTTGAGGCAGTTTTTTTTTATGGCCGGATGCCCTTCCTGATGCCAACCCTTGGTCGCCTCTTACGATGAACAGGGATGGGGTATACCTATTCTGAATCGGGGTACACACCAGGATCATTCATCCCAGCAAGCTGGTACTCAATTTGCCGACATCGGAAGGATGACGGGTCGATCCCCCTGGCGTTAATTCACTGATTGACCAGGATTCAAACTCAGGATCCTAGGATCCCAAGCCTGTGCCCTCACCGCTGAATTGAGAGTCTCTACCGATTAATTCCAAGGATTTATCTCAATCGATCGAGCCTGGCCCTAATTAGGCACACTTTACTCTTGGGTGGGGGAAGGGGGAGGGAGTCATGTTATGACATGTCATGACATTCATTCATTGTTCATTGATATTGTTCATTCATTCATGTTATGTGTATTCATTGATAAACAGGTAATTATATTCTAAATAACTCCCTGTAAGTTGACTTTAAGGAAAGTTTAATTCCACTGTCCTAAGTTTCGTTTCTTAATTTACCTCGACGACCCACTAAATATTTCCAGGTGCCTTCTGCTCGTGTGCTTTATTTTGGCCTCAAACCTTTTATCCTCCTCATCCTTTCCCTTCTCCTAGCTTTCCTGCAATCAACGACACACTGTCAACAGCTCTCCCTACCTCCCCCTCTCCTCCCTCATCTTTCCATACCCCTCCCCTCCTCTGTCCTGTATCCGATGCTCCCCCTCCCTCTTCCTTAACGGTATGGACCTCAAACATCCGGGGCCTTCGCTCAAACCTGATTGATCTCTCCATACAGGTTGCTTCAGACAAACCTGACGTAATCTGCTTAACAGAAACTTTCCTCTTTCAAGATCTCTTAACAGAAACTTTCCCCCAAGCCCTCTCCCTCCCACGGATCTTCTGTTGTCCCTGTTCTCTACTGTTGTACTTGTGTGCTTCCCTCTCTCACCATCTTGTCTCCCGCTCCCTTTATTGTATGTTTTGTGTTTCCGTTTTTTTTTTGTGATTGATGTTAACTCTTACAAGAGCCTCGATCTTGTATACAAAAAAAAAGAAAAAAATGTCTGATTCCTTAATTTCTCTTCCTGGTTACCCCCTCCTCCGGTATGATAGACCTGAGCCTTGTCCTGGTGGTGGGGTTGCTATTTTTATCAAAAATTATCTTCCTCACTCTCCCTGCACTGCCCTCTCCACCACACCCCCAGGAGTACCTATGGCTGCGGCTTCCCCTCCACTCCCACCTTATGTTCATATGTGTTCTGTTCCATCCACCAAACAGTGATGACTCAATTTACATCTCGCTGTCTGACAACATGGACCCACTTCTATCCACTCATCCCAATTCTCTCTTCCTCATATGTGGTGACTTCAGCTGTCATCATGCCAGCTGGCTGGGTGTGGGTTCCTCTCTCACCAGCCATGGCACCTCAGCAAAGGACTTCTGCGACTAATTGGGACTGATACAATCTGTCAATTTCCCGACCCAGATCTCAGTCAATGGTAAATCATCTCTTCTAGACTTGGTTGTGACTAACTTCCCTGCAAATGTCTGCTGTTCTTATTCTGCTCCAATCGGTTCATCTGATCATGTGCTTGTTAAAGTGGACATCTCTGGCCTTTCTCAGAGAGCCTCCTCAGCGTCGACGAGTCTGGCATTTCACTCAGGCCGACTGGCATGATCTTCAAGCAGCCATCAATCATCTGGACTGGTCTCCCATCTCCACTGCCTCTGACATCAACTCATCCTGGGAATTCTTCCAAAGAAAATTGCTCTCATGCACAGATTTATCCCATCTCGTCTTCAGTTGTCATACCCTTCCTCCCGTCCATGGTACACTTAATCTTGTGGTGAGGCAGTTGCCATGAAACAACTTGCCTTTGCCTCTTGGAAGGCAAATCCAACTGAAGGCAATCTCAGTTCCTTTCACAAAGCTCGGAACAAGTGTGTGTGTGTACCCTCAAGAGAACCAGGGAACGATCTCTCTACTCTTAAGACTGAACTCTCAAACCTGTCTCCCTCTTCCAAATCCTGGTAGTGTCTGATCAAATCAGCTTCTGGTGTTTGTTCCCCCTCCATCCCCTCCCTTATCTCAAATGGCTACACAGTTGACACTGCACATGCAAAAGCTGAATGCCTCAACTCTGTGTTTGCCTCAAAATCTTGTGTCCCAAACCCATCTCTCTCTGTACCCACCTTACACAATCGAACCCAGCTGCTCCTGGACTCTGTGTCCTTTCCTCCTGACAAGGTGGAAAAGTTTCTGTCAACCCTCGACTCTGATTCTGCAACTGGACCAGCCCTCTCCCTTCGAACAGCTCTCCCGATGTCCCTGTTCTCTACTGTTGTGCTTGTGTACTTCCCTCTCTCTCCCCATCTTGTCTCCCCCTCCCCTTATTGTTAACGTAACGTTTTAAAGTTTAAAACCTAACTAATGTAATGTAACCTAACTATAATGTAATGAGCTAATGTAACGTTTTAAAGACGGCCATAAACTTCCGAATTTTATTTTCTACAACCATTAACATTTTTATTATACCATGCTTTTCAAAACGAAAAAAAACAGGGGAATATTTTAATTGGCTCCGTCTTTGTCTGTCCATCCATCACTCTATGTCCTAAACGGTTGTACAGAAATTCACCAAGCCTGGTAGTTATGATCACCACATGCACAGGGTGCAAGAGCATTGTTGTTCTTGGCCCTGCCCCTTGGGGTGGGGTCTAAAGGTCAAATACCAAAAAAGTGCAATTACGTCCACATTTCCAAGATTTTTAAATGAAACTTTGTATATGCAATCAAGATTTGGGGACACAAGGAATATGTAACTTTTTATCCCAAAGGGTGGGGACTTAGGATCACAAGGGTCAAAACGGGGGGGAAGGGCACGGTAAAAAAAAAAAAAAGGGCACGGTGGGAATTGATATTGGGTTATTCCTGGTGGAACTTTTTGCCATCTTTCAAAATTGCTGTAAGTGGGAAGTGTGGGGATTTGCGGTGACGCGCCAGCGGCCATGCTTAGTTGTTGTGACTACTTTTATCATGAGTCTGGAAACTTAACATCGTCGTATTACCTTCTTAGCTTCTAGAGTTCAAAAGTATTATTATTCTACAAACTACGTAACCATAACCAATCACAATTAAATCATCAAAAAGAACAGACTGGTCCCTAACACAACCCATGCGCAGAGATGACCACAACAACTTTCTCGTGTACTTTGGGTGATATATGTTTACGTAGCTATAAGGACTAGTAAGGTACCCGTGCTTCACATCAGGATTTAAATATTTGTCCATCAGGTGCTACGCACGGGTGGGAGGCCAAAAGCAAACAGACAATGCAGAAACGGCGAATGCTAAAGCATGAAACCAATAAATTCCACATTCCTGTGGCACCTTCAGTCGCATGTCAGACATGGACAGCAAGTTCGTGAAGGACTTCCATGAAAAACGTACCCGTTCGCACACAAACGGGTGCGTTCACGTATATAAACATCGATTGTGGGTCCATGGTGAATCTGCATATGACGATCCGCGTATTTCACGTTTAGAAAGTAGAAACCATCACGGCCTTTCGTCATTCACTTGAACTCAATATCTTTTTTCATTCCAAACAGCATAACTCCAATCACAAATTAAATAGCATTAATATACAAAATAAACTTTTAACAACATTCGTGACATAAACAAATATTTAAATCCTGATGTGAAGTTCCGTACGGTTGGGTGAACACAATTACGAATTCAAAATCGTAATTGTATTCACTCGATTCCAATCATCAATTGATACTTTAACAAAGTGATTCACATGATTAACGTTTAACAATTTAACATTACGATTGAATGACGGTTGTATTGGTATATTATCAAACCCATGCATTGCCGTCATCTGTCCACTTCCGCATTCGCGGCAGGTTCATAATTCTCATTAAAATCTAAACAGTATTTGTAGAATTTCAATAAAAGCCACATCACTGTTCATATCGGTAAATATTATTCCATAGTGTTTGGAAAAACTGGAAAATTGGAAAAATTTGAAAAACAACGTAGCCTATTTTACTCCAGAGGGTCCCAGGATTACCCACCCAAAATATCGTTGCGATCGGTTCAGCCGTTTTTGCGGTTCCTGCGAACGGACGGACGGACGGACAGACAGACGGACGGACATTTGGTGAATTATAGTAAGATGATGCTCCATTGTCGGCCTTCTCCCAATAACTGTCAAGTTTCTCATAGCAGCAGCTTGGTGGTATCATCCACTTTTCTTACTGTGTTCCTTCATTTGCTTGTATGTAATTTCACCTCTACTGAACTTCATCCCAACATTGCTTCGCAGAATGATCTACAGCTTCAGAGAACAGAAGCGACAAAATTCGAGTGACCACGTTTTCATGTCTTCAGCTTGACGCTAGTTTATCCTGCAAATTAATTTCTAGCCAAAGTGCAAGCAGCTCCTCGGTCAAGAAAGAGCATCAAGAAGGGTCTATCACTTTGTTGTTTTGTATTCCTCTGTTTTCTCGAGGGCTAGGAACACGATGATTTTACCAGACAAACTGTTCTACTTGATGGAATGAGATGGAAAATAATCCCATAAGAACACTTCATTAGCCTGGTTGAATGCAGGGTCTCCTCAGTGAAGTGTATTTCCGATGGGAGAAGATTGTGCTGGTGGCGTTCAGCACATTACCAGTATGCATTATACTCTGTCTGCTACTTGTACCACTCACTGGTATCGCAGGATTGTTGAAGCTCAACTGACATTTACGCACGTGGTTTTTATTGTCGTATATGTAGATGTGCGCAAGTATAGACACAATATCTTGTTTACATCACAATCCAGTGGCGAGGCAAAACCAGAGAACTGGTGATTATCAGGCAGCATTGGATGCCCAATAGCACTTTGGGGACTTTGCCTTTGCCCTGGAGCTTTGCCCTGCTGGAGCTTTGCCCTGGAGCTTTGCTGTCGCCCTGAATCCTCGCTGGATCTCTGGTGTCACGCTGACCTCGCCGCAGGAGTTCGTGTCACCTCGACCTCACCGCAGGAGCTGTAGTGTTTTCCCGACACTCCACAGGATACCTTGAGCAGGTATACACTCATTTTCATCGAGGTGAAGAGGCGGTTTGACTACGTGATTAGGGGTACCATGTGAAAGCCTAGTTGGACAGATTATGCTAGTTGGATAGTCAGAGGTGCTCACCCCCCAACATGCTCACCCCCCAACACACATCCTCTGCTGTTGGTTCATAAACCACCCCCCAACATGCTCACCCCCAACACACATCCTCTGTTATTGGTTCATAAACCACCTGGAAATCGTACATCACTGTAATCCTACCAAGTGAAACAGAGAGAGAATTTAGCAGGGTGGTACTCCCTTTTTTATTATATTACTTTTTCCTCAAGTATAGATCTTATTTATCCCTGGTGTTGTAACTGGTATCCAGTAACCCTGGTGTTGGGCTAGCGTTTAGGGTGCCAGCTTAGGATCCTAGGATCCTGGGTTCGAATCCCGGTCGATCGCTGAATTAACGCCACGGGGGTTGACTCAGCCTGTCATCCTTCTGAGGTCGGCTAATTGAGTACCAGTTCACTGGTAATTCCGTGTGTCGTAAAAAGGCGACAAACAGGGTTGGCGGCAGGAAGGGCATCCGGCCGTAAAACATTGCTTCAAAAAAAAGGGGACAAAAAAAACAAAAAAAAACAACAACCACGGTCCCCGAAAAAGGCCAACCCCCGCTTGCGGGGAAAAATGGCCTCTAAAGGTGGTTTATAGATCTTATTTATGTGCCAGAAATTGTTGGTGGCTTTCAAAATATTGTTGGTAGCCTGGCACTCTACCTTGTTTAATATTGTTACGGCCCGCGGATAAGATGTTGTGTTTGCCGAGCGGATGGCCCCGCGGTCGTACAGTTACCCCGACTAACCCGATTCCCGAACGTTGGCCGGATCGCGCCACAGATATTCAATAGGGAAAAGACTAAGGCGACACGGATGTGAAGAAGAAGCAGACAAAAAGGTTGGAAATACGAATATAATTTATTTGCTATTTACAGGCTCAAAAAAACCAAGGAGAAGGAAAGATAATAAAATAATATACAGCAGATATTAGAGACACAGTGCAAATTCCTTATACAAGCTTAATTAAATACCCAGGACAGAACAAACAAAACAAACTCACGTACACAAGAGGATGGAAAGGCAGGAGGTGGATGGCTGGAGGGAGAGGAAGGTCCAAGGGGGTCCTGCAGCACGATCGGCGCGGTTAGCAGCCGCCGTTCCTTCGCGGCCCTGCTCAAAACCGCCGTTCAGGCCCCAAGCTGCGGTTGCTGCCGCTTCTGCTGCGGCTGTGGACGTCGCGTGCTTTGCCAGGACTCGTCTGGTCCAAACCCTCAACTCAACAACACTCTTGCACGTCTCCCTGTCCAACCACTCTTTCTCTCTTGGTCCAACCACTCTTTCTCTTTCTTGGTCCAATCACTCCTCACCACCGACAACTACCTTGCTTCTTGCGCACGCGCCTTTATAACGCCTCCGGCGATCAAGCCGCCGGCCTTCAGGGCACGCCCATCGGTGTGCTCACCTCGGCCCTGGTTGGTCGCGCGACCATCTGGCTCCGCCCTTGATGACGACGGGCGGGCACGCCTTTCTTCCCCGACCCGAGCACATGTTCAATGGTGGTTTTGGAGGGGATGTAATTGGCAATCGAGGTTTGGCAATGACGAAAGGGGAAATGGAGGTTTTGGGAATGGGAATGAAGAATGAAGGAAGAATGAAGGGAATCTATCTATTTCACTTGGTGCAATGGAGTGTCATCTTAATGGAAGACAAGGCCTTACCCTAATACACATAATAAAGATATAACTATCGAACAGGGGTATTCTATGATTGGCTGACGTGTATGCTTTATGGACTAATTATGGGACGCCCTTTGACCTTTACACTACGGAGGTATTTACAAGGAATCATTACATTTTACAGAGGGTGATATTTACAACAATTTACTATACAATACAACACAATTTAAAAAAACACAATCCTCGTATCCGCAACAATATTAAGAGGAAATGGTTAACCTGTTTAGTGTTTACATGTGAACCCTTCCTAATGCAAGAAGGTTTGAATCCCATATTTCCTTTAAGGTATTTGTACATTAATATCGAATATCTATTGTCTTTGTCATTCACGTAACAGTGCACTCATGTCTCCTCGTGTCTTTGCAATACATATAGGACTGACAAGATAGCCTAGAGGTATCAGTTTGCACACTTGCGTGTGAGCTGTCAATTCTGTGCTCAAATTTTGGCCCGGCTGTAAACTCTCATCATGGTGTTTCGCAGGCATGGTGATTCATCAATGTGTGCACCGGATGGACATTAAACTGGGTGCCCCGTCTACCAGCATCAGTTGATGGGTGTTGAAGATCCAACGTTGTCTTTCAGTAAGAGTAGGCTAGCTATCACCAGCACCCGGAAGAAATTACAAATTCCTGCTCAAGCCTACAAGGAGCACTCCATCAACTACACTGCTGTGTCCCCAGCGAATCTTCCTACTCACAGCTACAGTCACGTGAAAAAGTTAGTACACCCCATGTAAAGTTTTGACCTTTTCAACATATTTCAACATAGAGCTATTTGCTCTTCATTTCAACAATATTGACAGATAAAGGTGATATAATATAACAAATATCATGAAACATTTACATTTTGTAGTCCATTGTATAATTTAAATAAACATAAATGCAAATTTCGCATGTGGAAAAAGTAAGTACACCCTTGGCTCTAATAGGTGGTATTGCCCCCTTTGGCAGAAACAACCTCAAGTAGGCGTTTCTTATAACTGTCTACCAGTCTCTGACATCGACTGGGAGAAATTTTTGCCCACTCCTCCATGCAGAATTCTTTCAGCTGTGCGATGTTTGAGGGGTTTCTTGCATGCACAGCTCGTTTCAAATCCCCCCACAACATCTCGATGGGATTTAGATCCGGGCTTTGACTTGGGCATTCCAGAACCCTCCATTTCTTTCTTTTCAGCCATTCCTTGGTAGATTTACTGGTATGTTTAGGGTCATTGTCATGTTGCAAGGTCCACCTTCGGTTGAGCTTCAACTTCCCGACAGATGGCCTCACATCATCCTCAAGCACCCTCTGGTGCAATGAAGAATTCATAGTGGATTCTATGATGGTGAGCTGCCCAGGCCCTGATGCAGCAAAGCTGCCCCAAACCATAATATTTCCACCACCATGCTTTACAGTTGGTATCAGGTTCTTGTGGTCAAATGCTGTCTTTGGTTTTCGCCAAACATGTTTTCTGGTACTGTGGCCAAATATCTCTACCTTTGACTCATCTGTCCAGAGCACATTGTTCCAGAAGTGCTGGTCTTTCCCTCGGTGTTCATTGGCAAACTTTAGTCTTGCTCTGATGTTCTTTCTGGACAGCAAAGGTTTCCTCCTGGCACACCTCCCATGTAGATCAAATTTGTGCAGCCTCTTTCTAATGGTAGACTCGTGTACTTTGACATCAACAGTGGCAAGAGCTACCTGTAGGTCCCGAGATGACATTCTGGGGTTCTTAGAGACTTCTTTCAGCATCTTGCTGTCTGCTCTCGGGCTGAACTTGCTGGGGCGGCCTAGCCTGAACAAGTTGGCCGGTGTTTGGCATCTTCTCCACTTCTAGATGATCTTCCGGCCAGTCGAATGATTGATTTCAAATTGTTTGGAGATATTTTTTAATCCATTCCCAGACTCGTAGGCATCTATAACCTTCTTTCCGCAGGCCTCAGAGACCCCTTTTGATCTAGGCATGGTGACGTCGCACACTTCAACAACAAAGAGCAAACCAAACTAAATGTCTGAGATTTAAATAAGACAGGTTCCTCCAAGAGCCTCTCTAACGATGTTCTAATCATTTGCACCTGAGCTGGTGCACCTGATTCTAATTTTAGGTATTTGAAGTAGTGATAAATGTCGGGGTGTACTTACTTTTTCCACATGCAAAATTTGCATTTGTTTATTTAAATTATACAATGGACTACAAAATGTAAATGTTTCATGATATTTGTTATATTATGTCACCTTTATCTATCAATATTGTTGAAATGAAGATCAAATAGCTGTATGTTGAAATATGTTGAAAAAGTCAAAACTTTACATGGGGTGTACTTACTTTTTCACATGACTGTATGTGCTGCATACAAAAGAGGAAGATGAAGAGGAAGATGCTCTATGTGATGTACAATGTCTGCAATGAATCTGAGATCAATGTAGATTTAAGTAAATTAAATATTTTGTTGGGTTGCATTCCCTGGTGCTTGTGAAGTGATCACCTTGGCAATGTGGAATGATTTTGTAGAACGTTCTCTGAATTGTGAAACAGAAGCTTATTTATGAGGTGACAATGATCAGTTTTTCATTAAAGAACGGCTTCTGGGGCTTCCTTCCTTATTTGTCAGTCATTTCCTGAGCACACTTCCTTAGGTGTGGGTGGGTCGTGTACATGCAGCTACCTTTGAGGTGGAGGATTGGGTATGCGCATACTCGTCTTGAGGCGGGGGAAGAGGCGTGCGCATGTCCTACTTGAGGCGGGGAAAGGGGCTTGCGCCTGCCTCCGAGGTAGAGGAAGGGGTGCCTTCGAGGCGGAGTCCTTCGAGGCATTGGTAGGGGCGTGCTACTGCTCTCGAGGTGGTGGAAGGGGCATGCGCCTTCCTTCGAGACGGTGGAAAGGGTGTCCCCCTTGCCTCCGAGGCACACATTCTCCTGAAGTGGTTGGTGGATGCATGCTCACTTTGAGGGGGAGGAGATTTGAGAGAGGTGGGTGTGCACTCTACCTGGGGTGGCTGATGCAATATGTGCGTGTTTCTTGAATATATTTATTCTGATGAAGGAGGGGGTGCACACATGTAGTTTTTGTTGGTGTTTTTAAACTTGTTTACAGAAGTGTAATGATTTAAGCATAAAAAGTATTTGAAGAATTTGATAAGATTTAATCATTTCAGTTCATAAATATATTTACCTCCACCACTGAATATGAATGGGAGGTTATGTTTTCACCCCTGTCTGTTTGTGAACAGGATGTCACAAAAAGTTGTGGACGAACTAATTTTGGTGGGGAGGTTGGGTTTGTGACAAGGACGAAATTATTCGATTTTGTTGAAGATCTTGCTCCGGATCTGAGAATTTCGGAGTAATTCCCCCTAACTATAGGGTTCTTGCTCCGGAGTAATTCTTCACCATTGAGAGATAGGGCCAAAAATGGTATGTAGCGTGATGTTTCAAAAAGTTGTGGACACCTTATGACAAAACTTGGTGGGTGAGTTTGGTAAGTGAGAAGAAGAAGCCGATTAGATTTTGGTTCGGGTCTGAATCCAAATCTGGCCTATCAGTGGATACAAAATGTCTACTGTTCAGCCTGGTGGAGGTATGCTCTCTACCAAGTGCCGTTCTAGTTAGCACTGTAATATATTTGCATGTCAATTGAAAGCTACATCTTACTGACTGAAATAATTATTCTCAGTTTAGATTTTGAAAAATACAGGAATTTTGACCAAGCTTTCAACATCTGTCTGATAAATGTGTTATGTTTTTGTGAGAGATTGATGAACCCAATGTTGTAATATTTGGAATGACACTTTACTTCGTTTTCAGAGCATACTGTGCGTGCGTGTCGTGCGTGTTTTTTTTTAGGAGAGGTGGGGAATTCGTTTTTCCTTTTTTAAATTTATTTTATTTTATTTTGTTATTAAATAAATGTAGTATGACTATATTTTCGTGTTGAAGGCAGGACAAAAAGCAACAGAACTGTGAAACAAGCTTTCCCCTCAGATTAAAAAAATTCCCTCCAAGCACTCTTCTCTGTGTAGTTTCTCTAATATCTCACACATGGTATTTCTTTCATTCATCACATCCAACATTCTGCCTCTCATTAACCGCCTCTCTTTCTCTGTGTTTTACCATGTCTGTCATGTATACTAATATACTATACTGTCTTGCTTTGTTGATTCTCTACTTCACTCCCTTTTTTCCCTCTCCCACCTTTAAGTTTTTTTTTTTCACAATATAATCTATTTGCGATTGAAAAAACACGTGCTCTTAAGCACTCTAATCTCTAACAAATTAATTTAACTTGCTAGCTATCCTGTTATCTACCGTGTGTGTGTCTGTCCATGTCCCAATCACAGCTTTCACCCATCAATTATCCCTAGCTGTGGATAAGACTTCATAATTAGTTACCCGTTTGCCTTTCTAGCTTTGTAGCTCTGCCCCTTTCTCCACCCCGTCCCCCAGCCCCAATCCGAATCTCCCCACCCCACTCCCCCCCCCCCCCCCTCCTTCAGAACATTTCTACAAGAAAATGGGTAACAGGACATACATATCTAAAGAGCAGAAGGCACCAGACGGGTTCAGTCTTTCACTTTTTTGTGCATTCGGCGACTTTAAATACAAACCTTTCATGTCGCGACATGCCCACCCCACTGGTGACGATGATCCCCAACCTACAAAGGAACCCCCACCCAACACAGTTTTTACATATGTACTATGTAGTTATTATGGTATGGCAGATAGGTTCAGGAATTGTGCTTTTGATGATACAAGCATGGCATTTGGCACACAGTCAGAGTATATCCTAAGAAAGATATTTGGCTATAGGGCCATCGCAGATTTGTCCTGTGATGGCAATGGCGGCCATTTTTCAAAATTGCCTCCATTGCTTGTTATTTTACATATATTTTGTACATTAGGCGTGCCATGTACATTTGGTCATACAATCATAGAATTTAGCACACAATTAAAGACATGTCACACCTGTTTAGTCTATGTAGAATGCGCACCAGTATTAACTAAATGTGAACTTTGAGGGGGGTATTTACCTTATATCATGTTTATTGCCATACAACAGGTGAAAAACCAAAAAAAAGCAGCACAATTTTATGAATACTTATCATAAAATAAATGAATAAAAGTATATAAATCAATTTTGATTGATGAAAATAAATATTAAAAATAAATAGCGCCCTCAATTTTCACATAATGTAATAAATTTCAACCATATAAACACATAAAAAGGTGAATACAGTCATACCCCGTTTTACGCCATTTCGACCTACGTAAAATCCGACTTTATGCCACTCTTCTAGAGTAAATTTCAGTTCAGCGAACGTCATTATGTGCGACTTTACGTCACTCCAACATCATCATCTCCTTTATCTCGAAGGAGGAGAAGACCATGCCAGGCTACAAAGTCGCAAAGGAGCGGCTAACGCTAATGCTTGGGGGTAATTGCACCGGCGACTTCAAGCTGAAGCCGCTCTTGGTGTATCTTGGTGTATCTTGGTGTATCATGTGTGTGAGTATGAGGATGATCTTTAGGTGCAAATGAGGAATTGAATGAGGATCTTTGGAATGAACTTGGTGAAATGAGGCATTGGTCGAGAATGGATGTGTGTGTGAGAATGTGGTTATCGTTGAACTTCGTGAAATGAGGCAATGGTCTGGGATGACCGGAGAAAGTGTATGAGTGGTGTAATGGTGTTGAGTGATTCATTTGCATGGGGTGCAAGTGGATAAATGGAGAGAATACTTGGTGTGTGGGAATAAATGGTTTGTGGAGTGAGTAGTGTGGATTGAGTGGTGTGGAGTGCATGGTGCGAAGGAGTGGATGGGGGAGGATGGACCCCTTCACGAATACCCGGGGAGGGTGGTTTAAAGTTAGGTAGAGGGAGTAGGTAAATTGTTTGGAAATTGCCATCTGTGGTGCAGGGAGTAGCAAGTTGTTGTTGATGCATATCCTTGTAAAGAACCGATCGACGTGTGCATGTGCACATATGCATGGATTTGCAAATGCCTGCCTGTACGTCGTCGTTTCTGCGTATATCGCATCGTCCAAAAATAAAGAAGCA
>NC_136265.1:129896540-129944040 GCF_964187855.1 Myxine glutinosa | reverse complement strand
TGCCTGCATTGGAGGAATACCATCCATTGCGCTACCTTTCTGAGTGAATAGCTCTTTACAGGCCTGGTTGACACACTCCTGAGTGCTGGTACGGTCATATAGCAAGACCACAAATCGTTCCAGAGGCACCAGCCAGTCTTCTACGGACTCTGGGGCCGGGGTAGAAGCTAAGGCACAAAATGCTGGCCTGACTTCATCATATTGTCGCGCGAACCCTTCGGTTAATACCAGGACTCGCGGAGGACCGAACGGCTTTAATTGAGCCAACGACCAAATACGGATTTTGCTATAGAAGCACAGGAGAAAGAAGGGAAGAGGAAGAAGCGACAAAAGCGCATACCTGTAGAGGGAATGAACTCAAACGGGAATCCGGGTTTAAAAGGAAATGGAAAATAATACAAGGATTTATTTACAAGGATAGCGGGACAGGAAAATACGCGATGATAAATAAAATGTCCTAATCAGGACGTCCCCACTCACTGTGGATACAGCACAGGGGAAATGAATTGATAAAAATAAAACGTTGTGTAATGTTCTGTGGGGTACGGCCTTATCTGTCAGTCGTCAAGGAATCGTCGGCTCCAAGCGTGCAAGCCCGCCACAGCTTTGATGTCGGCGGGAAACAAGCCTCGATGCGTGCCTGTTCGCGCGCCGTCAGGCCTCACCGAGCGCCTCGCTGCAAGCCCCTCGCCAGTCGCACCCGAGTTCCCGTCCGCTCGCAGCACCGAAAGCACCAAAAAGCGCCGAGCACCACGACGAACCAACAGCACCAAAGGTCCAACACAGGGCTAGCGATCTCCACACGATGCCGATCCAGCACGGAGAGAGTCCGAATAATGCCAGGAACGCAGAGAGGGAACTGGCTGAAACAAGAAGTAGCCAAGAGAGCCAAGAGTGCCACGAGCTCAGAGAGCTAAGAGCTCAGAGTGCCACGAGACAAAATGTCGTCCAGCGCGTCCTCTTGTCCGCTCGCGTGTGACGTCAAGTCCTGCTCGCCCCCAATCAGAGCCTCGTCTCTCAAATGTTCTGCTGTGCTGGTGCTTTCTCATTGGCCAAGTCCTTCCCGCCACCATGTCAAGCCACCCTCGTGGCCAACCACCAGTCCTTTCCTTCCCTCCAATCACAGGGCAGTTCTCTGTCCCTTATATGGACCAATCAACAGTCCTGGGCATGGCTCCCAGCCTGCCACGAGGCTGGTCACTAGGCCAGCTGGTGGTGTGGCTGGCTGCGGCCCCATTGGCGGTGCCTGGCCTGGCTTTCTACCTGTTTTCCAAAGTCGTTGTGGTAAGGGAGGGGAATTATTTAATGTTGCACTAAGGACCTATCTCAGTGTTTATATGAGTGCGTTGCCATAAGGGACGTGATGGAAATGAATGTAGAAGGAAGTAGAGGACTGGGAAGACCGAGAAAGACTTGGCTAAAGATGGTGGAAGAAGAAATGTGGGCAAGGGGGTTAACAAGGAGAGATGGAGAAAATAGGGCAAAATGGAGAAGATTGTCATGGGGACCGCGAGGCTAACCCCCACTCGAAGCAGGGAAAATGGCCTTAAAATGCATGTTGTTGTTGTTGTTTGTTGCCATAAGGGACGCAGGTTTGACGACAGAGGGGACGACGAACAAAGGAATCTTATCCATAATCCCTGCACGATTTAGCACGCCCTGCTCCCTCTTAGCGGGGACACCAATACAACTTATAACGACAAACCGGGCTAACCATAGAACTTATTACAGGTAGCTGGTAGATTCCCTATCACGACAGTCGGATACCTACCTATACAGATGTATCTGGCTCTAGATATTCCTCTACCCAAATTCATAACAACATGCATTCCATGCATTCCAGGCAGTCTTTTTCCCTCTGCCTCCAAAACATGACACCGTGTCACACCCAGTAAATGCATGAAACATTGGCAAGGCTACACATCGTTCAGGACCCAGTTCTCTGGCCATCGAGTAAGCAGGTAAGAATCGGAAACACTTTCCAATACCGAAGGCAACCCACAGTTCACCTAGATTGAGGCGCTGGCATGCTGTCACCACCAGAACTACCACATCCATGTCAACTGTGCGTATTGATACTTTGGTGTACCCTTGTTTAACAGCGTCTTCTGGGTGGAGTAGGATTCGTGTGTCCGCCTCCTCGTGTGTGCATGGAGAAAGACATGATACCACTCGGGGCTGAGTACACACCACGTCAGTGTGATGTGTGCTGATCACTTGTTTGTCGGTGTCAATAGCTGCTGTACTAGTTGCCAGGAAGGAGAACAATTCCACCTTGTTGTCATCAATTCGTAGAAACTCTTGCCAGTTTCTTGGAATGGCAGTAGATGGCTCCACACGTCCGTGAACACCCTTTCCCCTCTTGCTTCATGTGTCAGCTTTCAAGTTATCAGGGAGGTACTCATCCCACACAACATCTACTCTTCTTGCATGTTGTAGGTGATTTGTGATGTATGGGAGAAACACTTGTGTTGCGTAGTCGGAGAAATTCTTTGCAGAACCAGGCTGTAGCATGTTGACTATTTCTGCACCATCAAGGATGATGACTTGTACAGTGGGAGTGGGGACATTCTCCTGTGAAGGAACGAGGTCTTCCAAACATCTCACTAGGTCAGATTTTGTCCCAGATCTGAGTTTGCCCATTTCTGACAGTGCTGGTGGACATGCCTGGTTTTCATGCTTTAAAAAATCATCCAAAGCTCCGTTCCGTGTCTGATGCAATGTACAGTCTAGAGAATAGGGAGCAGTCACTCTTAAGGGATGACAGTTGTAGTTGTGCTTTTGGCTTCTCTCGGACTGGAGGGCGGCTGAAGAGAGGAAAGTTCTTCTTCTTGATGGGGTCTGCAATGGGTTTTGCTTGGTTGACAAGCCGCTTAGTGACATATGTGTCATATTGTTCTTTCCCAAGTTTCTCAATCTTGTTCAGAGTGTCTATAACAGCTGGATCAGCAAGGTCTCTGTCACTTACTAAGTCGCTTAATTTGAAAACTGGTGCAACAAGATTGTTCATGCGGGCTTCCTCAATATAGGATACGAGTCCTGCAAATGCGATGCCATGGTTAATACTGTCTACATCGGATCCCTCAGATGTTTTAATATCTCGTGCTTTATTGTACAGAGAAACTAGGCATTGGCCGTGATACTTTGCCTCTTGTGCAATAAGGTCTCCAGCATGAAATTTTGCAAGTAAGGGTTTGTTCTGCAGTTTGAGGGCACACTGCCGGACACGGACGTCAAGCTGAAAGGTTGATGCCCTGCGCAAGATATCCCCAGCCCCAGATGCAGGTTCGTCACAGAAAAAACATGTTTCAGTGGAAGGAGGTGCTTCTTTGGTGCTTTGGCAGGTGAACTTTCTGAGAACATCTGCATCGTCTTCAGCGGGGTTTTTTTGCTTCTCTCCCCGCTGAAGTTTTGTTTTGTTAAACTTCAGTCTACAGGAATCATGCCACTTTGCTTTGCAATATCGGAATGTTGCCAACACCTTCACCCTCATCTAGCCATGATAGGGTAATTGTTTTTGGGAAGCAACCTTTCTTGTTAAATGCCACAAGATTTTCAGCAAGCGTCTTAAACCCTGCCTCGTCTGTACGCCTTGAGTCGGCTGGACAACAAAGAACCTCTGCTTTGTCTTCTTGGCAGTGAGCACATTTGTTCCACTCTATTTTCTGACATGGTGTACCAGATGTCCCCGGCTCTAGAGGGTCCATAAGCTTGTATGCCTTGGCCTTTGTAAGTCAGACCGAGAAATGATAATGCAAAAGGTATTATTAACAACAGACTACCGAGAATGGTAGAGATTAACCATATCCATGATAAATAATATTAACCAATAATTTTACAGCAACATGTGGAGCCATCATCATCCTTGATGGTGCAGAAATAGTCAACATGCTACGGCCTGGTTCTGCAAAGAATTTCTCTGACTATGCAACACAAGTGTTTCTCCCATACATCACAAATCACCTACAACATGCAAGAAGAGTAGATGTTGTGTGGGATGAGTACCTCCCTGATAACTTGAAAGCTGACACATGAAGCAAGAGGGGAAAGGGTGTTCACAGACGTGTGGAGCCATCTACTGCCATTCCCACACCTCCTTCCCCCAAGCCCTCTCCCTCCCACACATTTCCCTGCTCTTAAATGTGTGTGCTCTCAAGTGTTTGTGTGCTTCCCCTTCTCTTGTCTTCCGCTCCCTCTTTTTATATATTTTGTTTGTCTGGTTGATTTGTTTGTGAAGTAAATGTCAGCTCTTTCACGAGCCTCGATTCAGTATACAAAAAAAAAAAAAAAACATGCGTGCGTGCAAAAATTGGGCGCCATTTTTATTGGACACATCTGTGATGACTCTAATAGTCAGAATATTTAACTGTGTACCAAATACCATGCTTGTATGATTCAAACAACAGTTTATACAAATTAATATACCATATACGATATACCATAATATACCATATAAATGGCGGCCATTTTAAAAACATTGTTGTCACAGGACAAATATATGATAACCCTGTAGTTAGGGGTCTTTAATTATGTGCCAAATGTCAAGCTTGTGAAGGTGACTTCCGGTCCCTCGAGCGACGGGGCTTGCTTTGATCTCTCCACGGCATCAAAGTTTGAGTGTTTTCCTGTTCGTTTCTTTGTCAAATTTCCACTGTGTATTTTGTTGTGTATGTGTTGTTGTGTGTTTCTATTTGGTTTTGGTTTTGTAGTTGTTGCAAATTTGTGTGTAATTAGTCGTTTCTTTGTTCGCGCCTCGTGCTGCCTGGTGTCTCGTGCGGCCTCCTCGTCTTGACTTGTGCCCCGCCCCCTATATCCCGTTTTTCTTTCACCTCTGCTCCTGCTTTCTCAAATCCACGTTCTCACTTAGAGACTTTTCCCAGATTGTTTTTCATGGTTTTGTTTAAATATTTATTTAAATATGTTTAAACCGCAGCCGTGATGCTGACGCCGCCCCCCATCCCCCAGAATTTCCATGTTTTAAACGTTTCCCAGTGTTTACCCTGGATAAGAATAGGTACGCCGTATCCCTGCGTGTCGTAAGAGGCGATTAAGAGGGTTGGCGTCAGGAAGGGCATCCGGCCATAAAAACATTGCCTCAAAAAGAGAACCATGACAATTACAACTACATGTGGGCAGGGTACAGCCCAAAGTGGAGGTCGGTTTCTGAGGTTTGGGACATGGAATGTAGGGACAATGACAGGGAGATCAGGAGAAGTGGTGGAAGTATTGGTCAGAAGAAGAGTGGACATATGTTGTGTGCAAGAGACGAGATGGAAGGGAAGTGGTGTGAGAATGGTGAAGGGTAGGCAGGGACAGAAATACAAGTTTATGTGGCAAGGGTGCCTGGAGGGCATGAATGGTGTTGGTGTCCTGTTTTCTGAGGAGTTTGTAGACAGTGTGGTGAGTGTGACTAGAGTGAGTGATAGGTTGATGATGGTGAAAATGATGATTGGAAAGCTCTTGGTGAACGTCATCTCGGGATATGCTCCGCAGGTTGGTCGAAGCGATGAAGAGAAGGACAAGTTCTGGTGTGCAATAGAGAAGCTGATGGAAAACGTGAAAGATGAGGAAGTTGTTGAGGTAGGAGGAGACCTAAATGGACATGTGGGAAGGAGTATGGATGGTTTTGACGGAGTTCATGGGGGTTACGGATAGTGCTGTTAGCTAGATTCAAAATCCCGTCTCGGAACTGTCTTGATAAATTTTCAATTTTCATAACGGGATCTCGGATCGGTTCGGTTCCCGGCAAAGTAAAAAAAAAAAAAAAAAAAATAATAATAAGGCTTCAAAAATAATGGAATTTCATTACAATATCTATCTATAATTCCAGTAATCTCTGTGTGTATGTATGTATGTATGTATGTATGTCTGTATGTCTGTGACCGCTGTTTCTCGACAACCACGGGTCCGATATACTTTAAACTTGCCAGGTATATTGCTGGGGACCCGAGGATGTGCCTTTTCAAGGTTTCATATTAATCGGACAAGTAGTTAGCGAGCTATGTCCAAAAAACGATTCAACCAATCAGAGAGCAGCGAGCTATCACGTGTGCCGAACGTGGCGAACAGACTCTGCCTCGGACGGCACATTTGAGAGCGTATTCATTTATTTCACGTTGGCAAACTATGTTGGCGTTAAACTATGTTTTAAAACTAATTAAAACTACTTTGCGATTCTTTCGCTTTCCTGCGCGTTTGTGCACGCTATGGCGATTTCTTTACCAAACTCCGCAAGCCGTTCGCTTTGGACCAAACCATTTCATGTAAATAGAGGGGGGGGATTGTCACCGTACTCGCAAGCCGTTCGCTTTGGACCAAACCATTTCATGTAAATAGAGGGGGGGGATTGTCACCGTACTCGCAAGCCGTTCGCTTTGGACCAAACCATTTCATGTAAATAGAGGGGGGGGATATAATTTTAGATATATATATAGTACGGGCATGCCCTAGTATAAACAACAATGAAAAAAATTCATTTCTGATGTTGAGTACTTAAATTCCGACTTAGCTTCCATTTACCGGGATTAAATAAAATACACCGCCAACATGCAGATGATCGGCCACCGATGGGACCGGGTTATCTCATTACAGTTTGTATTGTCGTGTAATTTCTTGCTCGGAATGTCAGAGAGAGGGAGAAAATGTTTCTGCCCAGGCATATTCGAGTCCAGGTTGGAGTTTCATTATCATTTTGTGAGTTGTGATCGCCAAGGGGCTCGCTCCCCCTCCCCCCCCCCCCCGTTCCCCTCCCCTCCTCCGCCCGGCAATGCCGGGTACTTCTGGTAGTAAATTATAAAGCAGGCGGTGTAGTGATCACCCCCCCCCCCCCTCCTTATTTTGACTCTGTGACTAAAGTAAACGTATTAATCAACTTATCAGGCCTAAAGTGGAGATAAGATAACCAAAATACTTTCACATTCAAACCGTCACACCAAACCCCGAGGGATTCTTACAATTTATAGATTTAGCGTTGCAATTAAACATAAACGTTCATCAAAAACTCATTTCATAAAACTACATAATGTATTGTACTTGTATTAATACATTGTGTGTAGAATAATCCGTTATAAACGTGTTTCTAATCTAAATAAACATCGTCCCTCCATTCACGGGGCTCGAGCGAGTCCCTCGATATTAATGTGCAAAAGACCATAGCAACCACATTCCGTAACTCGTCTCCAAGGACGGACACGTGACCGTAGCGTAAGGCGGGGCGAGGTGGAGTGATACAGCGGAAGAATTCAACGGTTTAAATGAAGCCGCGATGCGGCGGATTTTCATTGTGACCTTCATCCTGATTTCGTTACCTCCGCCACCAAAGGTGGATGGAGGTTATGTTTTCACTCCTGTCTGTTTGTCCGTTTGTTTGTGAACACAATATCTCAAAAAGTTGTGGACGGATTCGGACGAAATTTTGTGGAGATGCAGCGTGTGTGACAAGGACGACATGATTAGATGTTGGTGAAGATCCGGATTCGGAATTCGGATTCGTTTGCAGTGCATTGTTTGTTGACAAGGGGAAAATCCTGGAACAGTGAGTTTACTTTATCTATCATCGTTTGTGTCAGTTCAGCTGCACTTGCGAAAAATGATGCTTGTGCAGAAGCAGAGTAATGAAAGCAAGGCTCAATAAATGCCTCTATTATGGAAAATATCTGCAAGAAGTTGGAATTTTAACCGGGATTTTTTTACCGAGAAATTGCGTCAGTCAATTTATCTCGGGACCGTCCCGAGACCGTCTCGAAAGCCGAAACCGCCGGGATTTCGTCCCGGTCTCGGCTCGGTTGACAGCCCTAGTTACGGATATGGTGTGAGAAATGGAGAAGGTAAAAGGATTTTGGAGTTTGCTGATGGAGCTGATTTGTTGATTTGTAATACTCAGTTCCAGAAAGAGGATAATAAGCTTGTTACATACACGTCAGTTGGGTCGACGACAACCGTTGACTACCTGATGGTGCGTAGGCGAGATAGGGGGCACCTCCGGGACACAAAGGTGATCCCGGGAGAGGCGGCTGTTTCACAGCACCACTTGGTTGTCTGCGACGTAAGGGTGAAAGGTGCGAGGAGAGCTCGGCGGGTGAAGTACCAACCGAGAATGAAGGTGTGGAGGTTGAAAGAGGTGACAGTAAGGGAGGCATTAAAAGAGAGGCTGAGTAGGGTAGAGGATGATGTGGTTGAGCTTGAAAGTGGTTGGATGTCAATGAAAGCTAGTCTGTTGGGAGCCGTTGGTGAAGTATGTGGATGGACAAAAGGACCACCGAGGCACTCAGAAACATGGTGGTGGGATGATGAAGTTGGAAAGAGGATTGACGAGAAGAGGAAGAAGTTCAAGGAGTGGCAGAAGGCGAAGGGTACGGGAGCAGAAACAGCAGAGCATGAAAGTTCTAAGGCAGCCAGGAAGGCTGCAAAGAAAGAGGTAGCAAAGGCGCAGGAGGCATGTAGGAAAATGTTCGGAGAACGCTTGGATTCGGACGAGGGTCAGAAAGCAATATTCAGGATTGCAAAGCAGATAGCGAAAGAGAGGTGTGATGTGATGGGGGTGAGTTGCTTGAAGGATGAAGTGGGACAAATCGTTGTTGACCCAGATGGAATTAAAGGAAGATGGAAAAGATATATGGAAATGCTGTTGAATACAGAGAATGAATGGGATGGCAACATAGAGAGTAACCCAGTTTTAGGACCGGCAGAGAAGATAACTGAGAAGGAAGTTGAGGAAGCGATAAAAGCAATGAAGGGTAGAAAAGCGGGAGGGCCGACGGGAGTTGTGGGAGATATTTTGAAGGCAGCAGGAAGTTGGGGTGTGAAGAGAATGACAGAGATCTGTAATCTGGTGGTGAAAGAAGGCCGCATTCCAGTGGATTGGGAACTGAGTACCCTCGTCCCTCTATTCAAGGGGAAAGGTGACCCTCTGGAGTGTGGCTCGTACCGAGCGATAAAGTTATTGGAGCATGGAATGAAGGTATTGGAAAGGGTGTTGGAGAGGAGGATAAGGAAGAAAGTGAAGATCGACGAAATGCAGTTTGGATTCATGCCAGGAAGAGGAACGACAGACGTGCTTTTCATTGAGGCAGTTGCAGGAGAAGTACATGGAGAAGAGGAAGAAGTTGTTTCTTGGGTTTGTTGATCTGGAGAAAGCATTCGATCGGGTTCCATGCAAAGTATTGACATGGGCATTGAGGAAGTTAGGAGTGGAGGAATGGTTGATCAGAGTAGTGATGGCAATGTACAAAAGAGCGCGCACAGCTGTAAGGACGAAGGACGGGAACAGTGGTGAGTTTGAGGTGAAGGTGGGAGTGCATCAGGGGTCTGTACTAAGTCCACTACTATTTGTAGCTGTGATGGAGGTGCTGGCTCAGAACGTAAAGGAGGGTTTACCGTGGGAGTTGTTGTATGCAGATGATCTGGTGTTGATTGTGGAAAGTATGGATGGACTGAAGGAAAAGATGAACACGTGGAAGGAATGTATGGAGACGCGAGGTCTGAAGGTGAATATCGGAAAGACGAAGGTGATGGCAAGTGGTAAAGCATGTGGTGAGGTGGAAAGAACTGGGAAGTGGCCCTGTGCTGTGTGTAGGAAGGGTGTCGGAGTGAACTCCATTCAGTGTACAATGTGCGCTGAGTGGGTTCATCAAAAATGTAGTGGTCTGAGAGGGTCATTAACCAGTGTGGCAGCTACATTCAAATGTAAGGTGTGCACAGAGGGAGCTGCAGATGGAGGAAATGTTGAGTTGGATCTTGGAGACGGCGTGAAGCTGGAAGGTGTGAAAACATTTTGCTACCTCGGAGACATGCTGAATGGAGAAGGTGGATCAGACTCGGCAACGGTTGCTCGAGTGAGATGTGCATGGAAGAAGTTTCGGGAATTGAGTGGCGTGCTGATGATGAGGGGAGTGTCGTTGAAGCTGAAGGGAAAGGTGTATGCTGCATGTGTGAGAAGTGTTATGATTTATGGGAGCGAGACATGGGTAATGAACGTCGAGCAGCAACGAAGGCTGGAAAGGGTGGAAATGCAAATGGTTCGACGGATGTGCGGAGTATCGTTGAGAGAGAGAGGAAGACAAATGATGAATTGCGAAAGATGATGGGAATAGAGCCTGTGATTGATGCTGTGAAGAGGAACAGGTTGAGATGGTTTGGTCATGTGTTGAGGAAGGATGAAAGTGACTGGTTGAGAAGAGTGATGGAAATGAATGTAGAAGGAAGTAGAAGACGGGGAAGACCGAGAAAGACTTGGCTAAAGATGGTGGAAGAAGAAATGCGGGCAAGGGGGTTAACAAGGAGAGATGCAGAAAATAGGGCAAAATGGAGAAGATTGTCATGGGGACCGCAAGGCTAACCCCCGCTCTAGCAGGGAAAATGGCCTTTAAAATGCATGTTGTTGTTGTTGTCAAGCTTGTATGACCACAACAACAGTTTATGCACAGTAATGTACCAAATATATGTAAAATAACAAGCAATGGAGGCCATTTTGAAAAATGGTCGCCATTATTGTCACAGGACAAATCTGTGATGGCCCTATAGCCAAATATCTTCCTTAGTGCATACTCTAACTGTGTGCCAACTCTCATGCTTGTATCATCAAAGGCACAATTCTCCCAAATATTTCACCTATCTGCCACACTATTATATTTTATTGGTGAATTAGCAAAAATTCGCAAGACTGAGGTTTTTATTAGCAAAAATGCGTATAAAATATTTGGCCGTATGTTGCGTTCCGCAGACGTTTTCCCCCTCCTCATTTATTCCACAAGGTGTTAAGCTTGCGCAACACAGTTTTGCCGAATGCACCGTTTTCCATGAACCTATGCCCTTCATTGGACAAGGGTTAACTGTACATATTGTTGCGGATCCCAGGTTCGTCGACGTACTAAGGGGGGGGGGGGGGGGTTAAGCCCTGCTCCCCCTCGAACTCCGAGTCCACGAGGCCGCCAACCACACTACACTCGTGGTGGACTGATTGCTAAGCAATTCCAGCTGCCGAGCCCGCAGCTATGCGCGGAAGGTTTAACGGTCACGACCCGAGTACCTTCGACACACGCAGCTGTGAGAACGGGGACTGAACCCAGAAAGGAGTCACGCTGATACTGGACGCCCGAGCGGTTGTGCGTCGCGTAACTCGTGCCGTTAACACTATTGAACCCGATCGAGCGGTTTTAATTCGGGGTGATGCTAGGCCAATGTGGAAAGGACGATGACAGCTAGGTTGGAAACCAAACCACAGGATTTATTCACAATGTACAGTATTCACAGAAAAGGGACAAAGCGGAGAATCTTAGCAGCCTTACCTAGGTCCCAGACAAGGGCCCTCATTCGTTCGGGGAAGGGAAGGAAGAGGGTAATGCGCACAAAGCGCGGCCGCTTCGTGCAGTTTGCCTGGACGGAAACCCCATAAGGATCGCTCCAACCTGGGACACCACAGCCGGAGATGTTCGCGGCTGGGGGATTGATCAAGGACGTGCACGTAGCAGGAATCCAAGGAGCGTATCTCAGGGTCAGCGAGGCAGAGAGAGTGTCAGCCAGCATCTGCAAGAGAACGTCAGCCTGCCAGAGAGTCTATATGCAGGAGCCTGGCGTGAGTCACAGAGTCTATATGCAGGAGCCTGGCGCTAGTCAGAGAGAGAGAGAGAGAGAGAGAGAGCGGGGAGTCCGGGCCGGGTTTTGTAGCCCCCCGGAACACCACTCGAATGTTCCACGAGCCTCCATTGGCCGCCTGGGTTTATGTGTCGTGACAGCCCCTTATTGGTCACCCTCAGCCACTCCATTCAGCTCCCATTGGCTGTTCGCTGCTCACCGGCCACGCCCTCCAGCTCCTCCCTCGGGCCTGCAAGGCCTGGCCTAGGCCCATGACGAGGCATTTTAGGCTGCAATGAGGCCTACCATTACCCTGCTTGCCTCAATGCATACTAACACTGGGAAGGAGACTATACTTCACATTTAATAAGAAATAATTAACTATGCGAGGCTACATGTTGTGGTGTAACTAACTATGGGGCGGGGAGGGGGGTTGCCTTTATTTACAAAACCGCAACAATATTTATTCATTTATTCATCAAAATAGTGGAATATTTAACTTTCTCCTCTCCTATCCACCCTATTCTTATGCCATTACCAACGACACCCACTCCTACCTCCTCATAACCTGCTTTAACTCCTTCCCAACTTCTACTTTCACCCAATTCACAATCTCAGTAGCAGCGAGATATGTCTCATGAGAACAATTATCCATACTACCTTTGAACAGGTCCCCATTAACAATCTCGTGAGATATGTCCCATGGAAACTCCGTGGAATTGTTACTCTCAAGTGACTGACTGTAAGTAGCTTAATTATGTTAATAAATGATCCGAAATTAATTATGTTGGTTGTGATGCATAAATATAACCTTGAAATGAAACGACAATGAAACAACTTTTAATTCTCAGTTTCGCAAGATGACATCATCTTGCAATATTTGTGACAGAAGGACAAGGGACAGACAGACGTAGAAAGTGTATTGTTATATGTAAGCTTAGATTAGCATAATATTTTATTTTGTTTCAGCTGTATCCCTGTATACAAGGATACAGCTGAAACAAAGTATTGTGGTGCTGTGCACACACGACTCGATTGCCAGAGAGGTAGGCCACAACGCGTTGGTATAACAGAGTCTTTATTCAAAGCTCGTACTTCAGCACTGGGTGGGCTCGAGCTTAGAGCCCGCATATATATGCCGAGGCCACGCCTCGTCCCCGGGCGTGGCCGATCGGTCGAAAGGCGGGCATGTGCTTTCGCTCCCCACCTGGACGCTCGCGCCACCCACTGGTGCGCGGAATTATTGCCCCTTGTGCCCGCCACAGTATCGTATTTATATAATTGCTTGTTTTGTTAAATACATTACATCATCATTACGTTACATCATTATGAAAATATACATCATCGCTATTACCCTATATACCCCATGGGGAGTTGATGACATGTGCCAGGTTTCAATTTTTTTTTTGTTGGGTGGTTTCTAAGACAAATGTCCAAACTTTTTTCCTTTAATCCAATATGGCTGCCATACCATTTGACGTAAGATGTCAGAGTTTGCAATGCAATATTGTCCATGAGGTGTCCCTCCTATGTTTAAAGTTTTGTGTTGATCGGACAAGCGGTTGCAGAGAAGCATTTTTAAAGCGAAAACATATTAATTAAAGAAAAATATAAAGCGTCCTAGTTTGCATCTTCAAATCGATAATTGCTTCAACAACATCTGAAGCTTAATACAATATCACAATTATTGTAGTATTGTTTTTTTTAAAACGGTTTTTAATATTGGTTTTTAAAAAACTGTTTTTAATATCGGTTTAAAAAAAAAAAGATTTTTCATATCGGTTTAAAAAAAAAAGGTTTAAACCCTGGAAAATTCACAAGTACACTGTGCTTGTATGGCACGAAACAAGCTTCACATTTTAGTGGTGCATCCACTATGAGTATTGAAAGAGTATGACATGAGGTATGTCTTGAATACATGCAGGGTTGTTTTTTAATCAGCATGTGCTCCTGACATCATGAATGTATGACCATCTTCAAACAAATTACACTGTACGTATTGAATCACAATCTCTTGCCAAAAACTTGTAGAGCAGCGTTTCTCATCCAGATTTACCAGATGACCCACCGATCCTGGTATTTGGTTTCCACAACCCCCTGCAAGGGTTGAATATATATAAAAAACGAGATCGGGATTTTGAAAAAGAACCCCACACTACTGGGGAGCATATTGGGTCTATTCTAATTGGTTCTTTTTTTAAATAAACCCAGGTGAGGATTGGGCTGGGCCCCATTCGTGCCAACCCTGACTACAGGAGCAACAAAAAGGATGGAATCTGGGCCATCCCATCTCATTCTCGAAAAGATGACCTTATAAAATGGGTTGTGATGTCTGTCCATCCAGTCGTCTATTAACTTTTTGCTACTACTCCCTTATCACTCGGGCTAATTGTTCTGAAACTCGACACTTGAATACAAGACAGTAGCCCACACAATCATTCGGGCTTCGCTTTTTTGATTTCGGATCATGGGGGCTCCCAAATGGAGGGTGGGGGTGGGGACGATGACCCCCTGAAACTTCGGATCCCTACTCATTCTTTCTTTAACAACCGATTGCTCTGAATCCCAATACAGCAATACTTCTACTCAATGGTCCGCACGATCACTCGGTCTTAGATTTTTTGATTTCGGATTAGAGGGGCTCTCCCAAATCTCAAGAGATTACCGTCAACCCACTTGGGGCTATTTATTATTTGCTTTTCTACCGTTTTTATCTCTCTCAATGGTGACAAATCACTAAAAATTTAATGATCGTATCCAGGTCTGGATTCAGATCTTCACCAAAATCGAATTGATTCGTCTTTCTCATGCACCCATCCTGCCCACCAAGTTTCATTCAAATCTGTTTGAAATGTTTTTGAGCTATTCTGCTTTTGGCCCCATCTCCCAATGGTGCAGAATCGCTTAAAAATTATAGCATCCGGATCTTCGCCAAATTGTAATCATTCTGTGCTTGTCACACACCCAACCTGCCCTCCAAATTTTGTCCACAACTTTTTGAGATATCTTGTTGACAGAGAGACATGTAGGGGTGAAAACATAACCTCCATTCACCTTCGGTGGTGAAGGTAATAAAGGTCACCAAAGGAAGGTTTGCTTGCTATATACATTTGGGTACTTGTGCTTGAATATCGTCACTCTACTGCAGAAAAATGGCGGTCACAAACATGTACCGAAAGACCACCCGTCTATAAAAAGCCACTTTTTCCGTCTCCCTTGAGCGATCTTTCTATATAGGTTTGACTGTACCTGGTACAGACAGCTCGTGACCCCTCTGGAATCCCACTCACGACCACCTTGGGAGTCTCGACCCACTGTTTGAGAAACACAGCTGTGGAGTGCAGCCATTTAATTAATTCATGTAGCTGGCTTCAAGAAAGCAGAAAAAGCACACCATACATGCCCTTTTTATTCTACTCTTCTTTCACTAGAACAAACGTATTTTCATCTACATTATGATCTACAAACTTGTGCCAAAGTGTGTGCAATTGTATATGAGTTTCTCACAATGCTGCATACACATGTAAATTACTGTTTCTAAACATGCTAAACATTGCAACTTTTCTTGTCATTAACTACAATTTACTTGTTGTGAACAAATTAATTAATGATTAGGGGATTTGCTTTTTTCCACTTGTGAAGATACAAACAATATATCAGTCTTCCATACTTGAATGCACCAGTGTGTTACACATAAGTGTCTTGTCTGGAGCATCAAATACAGACTCCTTCCAAAAATTGTCCACTATTGTTGGCGACTTCTGGCACATCTACCTTGGAAATTTGTGAATTGCCCTTCACGTAGAAGATAATGGATAATAATCTTTTGGATTAGACCATTTCCATTAATTTTCTGCATGCTTCATCGCAGACACATGAAATGCCCCTTCCTTTACAGCAAATGTAACACTCCAAACTCACTCATACAACCCAAGTAGTTGGTAAATCATTTTATCTCTGGAAAGGACTAACAGAATGTTTGATGGAATGGAAATAAAAGCGCTCGGCATGCGCAGCGCACCTGCACGATCCCGGCATGCATCCTCCACTGCGCAAGTTCCGCTCCCCCATCTGAAGGTCCTGCAACTTCCTTCCCCCGCTAATTACTTTCCAAGCGAATTAAACAACTTGAGTAAAGGAATCAAATTGTTATTATTAAATTTAATAAAAAAGGAAGAAAAAAAAATGAATCAAATGAACCATATTTAAAAGAATAAAAAAATAATTCCCTTGTGCTTCTGGTTGTCGTTTTTCACTTTGTGAGGCTTGCTCACATTTTTCCATGCTCCTCACCCAACCACTTCACCAGGAAATATGTGCCTTTCATATTCTATCATGTACCAGTCTCCTCCCCGAATGGCCTCTTTCATCACTGCTTGGATCACGGGGGCAGCTAGTGTTGTTATCACGGGGGCGGCTTGCCAGATACATCATCATCATCATTGTTGCTGTTATCCTTTGTTAGGCTGTGTGGCACAACATTGTCATTTACCACCTTTAGGAAATGCATATTTTCAATACCACTGATTGCGTTGGTCTGGTCGAACACAGTAGATAACATTGAGACCTTCATTCCCCTCTGTAATCTCAGTTGGCTCCAGTTATCCGACAATTACGTGGCTCATTCCGCTGGCAGCAGCAAAAAAGTTTTCTGCCACCTTAACAATACACTGCCTTGCAAGTACTTTGCCCCAAACGTTCTTACCCACCTTTTTGTCACCAGATGAAAGTTGTTGAAACAATGATAGTACTGACTTTTGTTGCACATGGATTCAGCACATGTGAACAATGTACTTGCTGTTGCATTATGGGTAAATAATTGGCTTATGCTGCCCTCTTTTGTCTTAGCTTTGTTCCATGCATTCAAGATTTGTCTCGTGTCAACTGACCAACATCTGTATTAATTTTACATGAGTTAGTAACATTACAGCATGGTCAGCAATGTTACAGGTTTTGATAGCCTCTGTACACCACATGTTCCAACGTTCATGATTCCAATTTCCTTTTTTGAACCAAGCCTGCTCCCAATTATCAGCAAAGTCATGGAATCCGTCATTGCTTCTGATATTAGATCCTTCCTCTTCTCCAATGGCTTGATTTCTGGTCATCAATTTGTATTCAGACCAGGCCACTCTACTCTGGACATGCTGTTTCTGCTGTCTCAACAAAATGGATGGACGTCCAAACAGGAAATCAAAGCCGTCTCCCTTGACATATCTCGCGCCTTCGAATACTGTCTGGCACCCCGCCCTGCTCACCAAACTTTCCTCTTATGGTATCCATGTAAATCTCCACGCATGGCTTGTCGACTTCCTCTCTGGTCGTAGTCAACGTGTGGCCCTGAATGGAATTCTCTCATCTCCCCTTCCTGTTCAGGCTGGAGTTCCTCAAGGCAGTGTCCTGGGCCCTGTGCTTTTTCTGGTCTTCATTAATGATCTCTCTGACTTTCTGGAATATCCTCTCCATCTCTTTGCTGGTAACTCCATATATCCACCCCCAGATGGTGGCAGGCAGCAGCCTCTTCACTCTCTGCAGACATTGATAAAATCACAAACTAGTTAAACACGTGGAACATGTCTTTCAATCCTGACAAATCTCACATTCTCACTATGTCTCCGAAAAGACAGTCTGGAAAACCCTCCCATCTACTTTCACAACAATCCTCTCGAAGATGTTCTGTCACTCAAGCTATTGGGTCTCATTATCTGCCATGATATTTCCTGGGAAAACCACATGTCCAGGCTGGCCTCCAAAGCCAGTCATCGTCTGGGCATCGTCTGTCGTGCGAAGTCCTTCCTTGGCAATACTGAGCTTCTCACCACATGCAATGCTTTCATCTGCAACTTGATGGAATACTGCTCTCCCCTCTGGGCTGGTGCTCCTGCCTCACAACCAGCTCAGCTTCATGCTGTAGAAACCAAGGCTTTCAGAATCATTGGTTTCTCCTGCAATGAAGCTGATTCTGAGGGTCTTTCACTCTCACCACAGGCAGGTTGGCTGTGTTTATGTCTTCTACCAACTCTTCTCTCACCTTGTACCCCCCCCCCCTACTTTGTCTGTGCTCTGTCCCCTAAATATTATTGCAGGATTCACAAGATCTGTCAGCAACCCTCTTCTCAGCAACCCTCTTCTCAGCAACCCTCTTCTCAGCAACCCTCTTCTCAGCAACCCTCTTCTCAGCAACCCTCTTCTCAGCAACCCTCTTCTAGTGAAACTGCCAAAATCAAGACTCACTGCTCACCTTCAATCTTTCATTCCTCTTTTCCCCACCTCTGGAACAAGCTCCCTCAATCTCTGCAATACCACTCCTCCCTCCAGGTCTTAATAGTCCAGGAGCCAGTTTTCAAGAGAAGCCTAGAAAATGAGTTTCGTGCAACACCCACTACACAGTTGGTTTATCATTTCAGGGTGCTTGGGATACATCTGTAGAACAAATCCAGCCCTGATGTACAGTTAAATTGTGGCAGCAACAATAAATGGCAGCCACTTTTCTATTAAGGGGGTAGCGTAAAGCTTGAAATTGAGGATTTTTTTTTTGTATTTTTGTTTTTTCAGGTCTTCCAATAGGGATTCTTCAACATTATAATTAAAAAGATAGTGGGAAGTATGAGGGGATTTTCGTTGTGCTGTTAAAGTATGATTAAAAAAAAATTTTTTATTATACCTTTTATTTTACCCAAAACACACAAAATCGCTGAAATATGTAGTTTTTGCTTTTCGACTGTAATTATGCAATATCATCTTTATCTTGTTCAAATGCGGTTATTGTTGTAATATGATATATCTTTATGATCTTTTCAAGAAACAAAATTGGACAATCCTTAAGTAAAGTCAGAAAAATATAGATTTCATTTCCCCTTAAATCATCAACCCCACTCCTGTTATGACCAAAAGTCCACAAGTAATCTCAGCAAAAATATCTCACCAGGTCAAATCTGGCTGCGTATCATAACCATAGTCATTCACTGAACATTACAATGTTAACATATAACTGTTATTTGTTGTATTATTAAAATAAACACATATTTTGCGACTGAATCATCCTCCAAGTGGTATAAAATCACGAAAATGTCATCATTAATCTTCCTCATCATCATCTTCTGAGTCGCTTGTGGTAGGTTCTTTGTTTGGGTTTTTGCATTGTTCACCTCCCATGCAAGTGCAGGCTTCTGTGCATGGCATGTTATTGTTCTTGCAGGCACATACGTGGCTGCGTTGACATGCAGACACTTTACACTTGCACGCAGTCAGCTCAACTAGTCCAACTGGAGCAGGGTCTTTGGTCATGAGGGTGGGCTGGAGAGTTCCATCTTCGATGTTCCATCCATTACCATCTGGCTTTGGTAGTGCTTGGTTGGGGAGCAATGACTTCTTCCAGATGAATGACTTGTAGTTAGCTCGATAAATGTGTTGCCTAATACTGTCAGATGTTGGTGGTAGGCATTCACTCTTCTGCCTTTTCTGGCAGAACATCCAATATCTGATTTCGTCTGCCGTGTCACCTGCTGCCTGAGCTGTTGTGTACAGGGAGCATATGAACCGTTCACAAGCATGGACAGTATCCTCTATCGGTGGGATAATATCTCCCAGTTGTGACACTTTCTGTTGGTGGTCTTTACCATCCTGAAGTTTCCTCAAAGCTGTCTTCTTACAAATTCCACTGAAGGCACTCGTCGTGTCACTTCCTGTTGGTGCATGCAATGATGGGAGTGCTTTGCATACTTCTGGACCAATGGCCAAGACTATTTCGTGGATTCGTATGTGTCGTAACTTTTGCTTTATTCCAGTACGAAACCAAAGTTTTTGGCATCTCATTGTGGCATACATGTGTATGCATATGACTGCAACATCAGTATCTGGTGATTGCACGGTCACCTGTGGGTGGTCATATGACGCATTGTGAGCATGCAGAAGAAGCCTGGTGTCTGCTTCTTCGTGGTCAGACTCCAGAGGTGAGAGTTTAGTCACATGCCCTCTTACGATCAGCTTGCACTCCTTTCCGTTCTTGAAGCCACCACCGAGGACCAGCTGATTGCCTGGTGCTAGTTTTTCTGGTGCAGTTTGGCACCATCGATCACATCAGAATGCACATAGATTTGCTTTGTTGTTTGGATTAAGTATATATTTGTCCCATTGTTTCGGTAGAGGTGTTTATTTAAAAAAAAAAAAAATGAAATCCGTCAAAATCTCAGATTTACGCCTCGGACAACACCCCCCTCATAGAAAAGTGGCTGCCATTTATTGTTGCTGCCACAATTAAACTGTACATCAGGGCTGGATTTGTTCTATAGATGTTCCCCAATCACCTGGAAGTGACAAACCAACTGTGTAGTGGGTGTTGCACGAAACCATTTTGAACAGATTCTGGCTCCTGGACTATAAAAACAGCTATTCACCACCATCTCTTATCTTTCACTATCCAAAACCTTGATATTTCCTACCCCCGTTAATCCACCCCAGATGCACCTCCTTCAAATTCCCAATTTTCTTTGCTGAAAGTCCTTGTAGTGTCCATCCTGTTTATCCCGTGTACCTGCTTCCTTCCACAGATCTCCCGATGTCCCTGTTCTTCACTGTTATTGTGCTTCCCTCTCCCTCCCCCTCTTGTCTCCTGCCCCCTTTATTATATGTTCTTTGTGTTACCTCTTGCATGAGCCTCGACTGAGTCTCCAAAAAAAAAAAGAACCATGGATGGTAGGAAAGAAATACCGGCAAGATGAGGAGACCGAGGGGACGAATGTTGGGACTTTCTTTGGGGCGTAGGGAGCACTAAAGAATTAAAGTGTATTTAAAAAAAAAATAAAGAATTCCAAAGCAAATTCTAGTAAAGGCAAACCACCTAAGACACCAAGCGCACACCCACACGCATACACACAACATTTCAACCCCCTTTTTATAAGCAGTGTACTGATTAATTGGGGAAAGACCTGGAACGATGCAGGGAGGTCGATGGTAGATGAGCCCAGTACAAGGTGACAGGAGGGTCGGTGGGATGAACAAAGCGACGGCAAAACAGGGCTGTAATGTACTCGGAGGATCTCAGCTCATGATTGCTGCAGGGTCTGCGCCACATGTTGAAGTACAGGAAAACCCTCCACATGATAGAGAGAGTGCGCTATTGTCAAGCACTGTGCCATACTGGACAACCTTTAATTCAACCGCCTCTGTTAGTCCGCACGTTTACTCTCCTCACGTTCCAAAACCAGAAGCACTCCATCACAAGTCTCTTTCCTTCCTCTCTCTTTCTCTCTTGCCCACCATTCCTTCCCTCCTCTCCCCGAGTCTCGCTCCGTCCGTGGCCATCGCTCGTTGGCCGAAGCTCCCTGCCTTGGCCAACCAGCTGAGCTCACGCTGGGGGGATCGCTGACCCCTGTATCCCAGCGCCCCATTGGCTGAAGCTTGCCGTCCATGGCCAATGGAGCACCGAGATGGCCTCGTGTTGAGACAGCACACCGCCATTAGCCTCGGAGCCACGTGTACTGGTCCCTCCTTCTTTGAGTCTCTCTACCCATCTCTCTTTGACTTTCTATTGTCCTACCAAAGGAGAAACACGAAAAAAGAACTTAATCCCTTTCCCGAGCTATTTATTGACAATTAATAATTTACCCTTTCAGAAATGCACATTTACTAAACAGGTTAGCACATTCTATGTTCCAAACTTATTACATCGAGATGCAACTGGCTCGAGTGAATGGCATTTCCTACGTTCATGTAGGAAAAGGCAGATTTCCAAAGATAGGTAGAGCCAATTAGGGAAGCCACTTTCATTGTTGCTCTGCGGTTGGTACTGTACTTTTCAGTATCCGCGAGACTCCAGAAATTTGTGGTAGAATGCCTTGATTTCAACTGAATGCCATTTTGAAGGCTGATAATTTCCATTTCCAAAGAGATACAATCAAGTTCAAACACACTACTTTGTTCAGAAATGTCACCAACATCAACTTCCATGAAGGGGTTTGAAGTGAACATCACACAGGGCTCATCTCCTCAAAATCATTAAATCTGTCAAACTCTTGGCCAAGCCTGGTCAAGAAATCACTCTGTACTTTCAATGTCCATTCCGATAGCAACCTCATTTTCGGCTAGCGTTTGGAGCATAGCGAAGGAAAATGTTGCATCAGAATGTTACGTTTCTACTTGGACGCTTTGACTGCACTAATCTTGTCTTCTGTTTCCCTTGTAATCCACATTTCAGTGCATTCAATTTTCTCTGTCATATCTGTTAGAAATGCCAAATGAAGCAGCTGTTTGTTTAATAAGTGGGCGAATCTTAATTTCTTGACTCCATAAAAGCTTTGGTATCTGATAACGTATTTATTTTATTTATTTTAATTTTAATTTTTATCATTGGCATTTCGTTGCAATATGAGCTACTCATTGGCAGCCAGTGAGCTACCAGTCGCTCGCGATTGACATGTTGGCGAACCCTGGTTGAAAGGGTATGTTTCAATCGTTGTTAGAGGTAAAAAGGTTCTAATCTTTAAAGGATGCAAGTGTCTAAGTGGTCTTTAGGTTTAAAGCTCAAAATGGTCAAGTGGCCAAGCAGTCGAAGGATGGCTAAAGGGTGTTTTAAAAGGTCTAAAGGGTGAAGAAGTCGAAAGATGTCTAAAATGCCAAAAGGGTCTTGAAGTTGAAAGGGGCCTAAGAGGGTCCTAGGATTCTAAAGGGTCTTATTGTTTGAACAGAGTTTTGGTGGTGTTCGGGGTCAAAGGGGTTTGTAGAGTCTTGGGGATCTTAAAGGGTTCTAAAGTGTCTAAAGGATGTAAATGTAACAGTGTCCAAATGTTTAAGGGGTCTCAGCAGTCGAAAGGTTGAAAAGGTGTGTTCCAATTGTATGTAATTGATAGACGTAGTGATGGTGCAACTGACATTCAAACAGCACGTAATTAAGAGACATTTAGTCACATGGGTTAATGGTTGGACATGCACTTGCTCCATTATATATAGATGGTACTTTTGCAAAGCTGATAATCAAAGCAGCGCGTGGCCAATGAGCGGGACATGCCGTGTATAGGGGCTTTCTATAGAAAAGTGAAGAAAGGGAGAATAGTCCTGGAGTTGTTGAGGAAATAAAAGAGAGAGAATGTTAAGGTGAGGAGTGAAAATGAGTAATAAAAGTGTGTGAAGTTTATTTGCAGGAAAGAGATTAAAGCTAGCCCGGTAGCTGTAGTTTGACAGAGACAAAAAGTAAGACCAGCAATCCTGACAGAGAGTGCAAGATGGTTCTGGGCACCACTTTAACGCTCCTAAGTCCAGAACGGTAGTACTACCCTGGGCGGTTGCTGTCGACAAACACTACCTAAAACACCGGTTCAACCTGATGGGTGTTTTTTGGAGAAACCATCTCCTTACTGGATGGCCGTTGGCTCACGAAGGGAGCTCATCTGCCCTCTAACAGGTGTTTTTAGTCCTGCAGAGTGTCAGTCACCCCACTGGCAAGCCGGTGAGGTAGTCGGTTTAGTCGCCAACGATCCGACCATGCGGCAGGTAGCACTGGGTCACATATTACCAGTGGCAGCCAAGAGACCGACCTGACTACAAAAGTTACTCATTTGTTTGTGAAAGATTAATGTATTTGATGTGACTGCCACGGGAATTTTGCACCACCTTGTTCGAAGCACAACACTCTGCATTACTGCTTCGTGCAGATCAGGGGTTATGTCAGCTTCTGTCCTCCTGATTAAGAGCCTCCGTTGTTCTTGGTTTATTGATGAAAACTGTCTCTCCTTAAATAATCCCCATGTAAAGAAATCTGGTACTGTCATGTCAGGAGACCGAGCTGGCCAGTGCACATCTCCGAAGCATGAAATCACATGTCGAAAACATTTCATAAAGCAGGGTTGTGTCCCTTGTAGTATGGCACGTGGCACCATCCTATTGAAACCAAATGCAATGATATTCGGAACATGTCTGTGATGATGTTCCAGTCAAGGCCACAGGAATGTCTGGGTCATTTGACTACAATGTGGAGCTGTGGACCATTCACAGTGATTGCTTGGCCTTTATAATCTTCAAAGGAATACGGACCGAAAATGTAGTCTGATATTATATTGCACCATACCGTAACGCGTGCTGCATGCAATGGCTTCCTTTGCACATCACATGAAGAAGACATTGAAGAAGACAAGAAGACTTGTTGGTGAAATGTAATCGGTTGGCATCGTCATCTTGCTTTAATTATTGGATGAGCTATATCTTGTGGCGATCTTGATGCAAGTCCTTTGTTATAATGTGTTGTAATGAAGATTTTGATCCTCCCAATTCATGATCATGAAAGACGTTGCACACACTTTGTTATTGCAAATCCAACAGCCTCTGTGCCCTCCTATGTTCCGAGTAGAACATGGACAACTTGCGTGTGACTTATCTTCAACACTTCCACTTGCATGGAAACCATTGACACATCGCTTAACTAGAACGGCACTCATCCGCCAGGCTGAACAGTTTACATGTTGTATCCCATTGATAGGCTGGATCTGCATCCAGACCTTAACCGAAATCTAATTTGCTTCTTCTTGTCACCTACCTAACCACTCATCCACCTTTTCTCATGTCCACGTTTTGAAACATAATGGTATATATCATCTTTTTGCCCCATCTCTCAATGGTGAAGAATCACTTAAAAATCATTGCATCTGCATCTGGATCTTCCTCAAAATCGAATCGGTCATTAACTTTTTGAGATATCCTGCTCAGAGAGAGACAAACAGGGGTGAAAACATAACCTCCGTCCACCTTAAGTGATAGAGGTCATAACGAGCCTCGAAGGAGTGAAACCATCATAAAATGTCAGTTTGTTCACTGTGCTTGAATAATGGACCTCCCAATTTCGAAGTAGAGTTCAACAATCGTTACATGTGCTTCAACCTCCACCTATTCATGTTGAATCTGCAAGATGCTTTAATCTGAAAGAAAATCCCATTGTTTGAAGTTAAAATAGATAGAGTACACAACTTATTGGACACCTTTAGTATGTATGCAGCTATCTATTTGTGGAGTACACAACTTCATCTGGACTGGTCTCCCATCTCGACTGCCTCTGACATCAATTCTTCCTGGGAATTCTTCCAAAGCAAACTGCTCTCTCTCATGCACAGATTTGTCCCATCTCGTCTTCAGTTGTCTTACGACTTACCCTTCCTCCCGTCCATGGTACACTGAATCTTGTGGTGAGGCAGTTGCGCTGAAACAACTTTCCTTTGCCTCTTGGAAGGCAAATCCAACTGAAGGCAATCTCAGTTCCTTCCATCAAGCTCGGAACAAGTGTGTGTCTGCCCTCAGGAGTGCCAGGAAGCACCATCTCTCCACACTCAAGAATGAACTCTCAAACCTGTCTCCTTCCTCCAAATCCTGGTGGCGTCTGGTCAAATCCGTTTCTGGTGTTTGTTCCCCCTCCATCCCCTCCCTTACCGCAAATGGCAACAGTTGACACCGCACGTGACAAAGCCGAATGCCTCAACTCTGTGTTTGCCTCAAAATCTTGTGTCCCAAACCCATCTCTCTCTGTTCCCACCTCACCCAGTCGAACCCAACTGCTCCTGGTGTCTGTGTCCTTCTCTCCTGACAAGGTGGAGAAGTTTTTGTCAAACCTCGACTCTGATTCTGCAACTGGACCAGACGGCATCAGCCCACAGGTCCTAAAAGCCTGCTCTGCCGCTCTATCTTACGCTCTCTCTGTTCTTTTCACCCTCTCTTTTGCTCAAGGTCATCTGTCAGCATCTTGGAATCAGCAAACATTACCGCTTTACACAAAGAAGGTGCAAAAACAGATCCTTGCAACTACAGACCAATCAGCCTGCTCCCAATTATCAGCAAAGTCATGGAATCCATCATTGCTTCGGATATCAAATCTTTCCTCTTGTCCAATGGCTTGATCTCCGATCATCAATTTGGATTCAGACCAGGTCATTCTACTCTGGACACGTTGCTTCTGCTGTCTCAACAATGGATGGAGGTCCTCAATGTGAAACAGGAAATCAGAGCTGTCTCCCTTGACATATCACGTGCCTTCGATACGGTCTGGCACCAGCTCTGCTAACCAAGCTCTCCTCCTATGGTATCCATGGAAATCTCCATGCATGGCTTGTGGACTTCCTCTCTGGTCGTAGTCATCGTGTGGCCCTGAATGGATTTCTCTCATCTCCCCTTCCTGTTCTGGCTGGAGTTCCCCATGGTAGTGTTCTGGGCCCTGTGCTTTTTCTGGTCTTAATCAATGATCTCTCAGACTCTCTGGAAAATCTTCTCTATCTCTTTGCTGATGACTCCACTCTCTGCCGCTCCATTCCTCATCCCTCAGATCGGCAGTCTGCAGCCTCCTCACTCTTTGCAGACCTGGACAAAATCACAGACTGGTCAAACAAATGGAACATGTCTTTCAATCCTGACAAATCTCGCACTCTTACTATGTCTCTCCGAAAAGTCCGACTGGAAAACCCTCCCATCTACTTTGTCAACAATCCTCTCCAAGAAGTTCTGTCGCTCAAGCTTTTGGTTCTCACTATCTGCCATGATCTTTCCTGGGAAAACCACATTTCAAATCTGGCCTCCAAAGCCAGTCGCCGACTGGGCATCGTCCGTCGTGTGAAGTCCTTCCTTGGCACACCTAAGCTCCTCACCACATACAAGGCTTTCATCTGCAGCTCAATGGAATACTGTTCCCCCCTTTGGGCTGGTGCTCCTGCCTCACACCTAGCTCCGCTTCACGCTGTTGAAACCAAAGCTGTCAGAATCATTGGAATCTCCTGCGATGACGCTAACTCCGAGGGCCTTTCACTCACTCACTCACTCACCGCAGGCAGGTTGGTGGTCTTTGTCTTCTAACGACTCCTCTCCGGCCTTGCTCCCCCAGCTCTCTCTGTGCTCTGTCCCCCAAATATTCCTACAGGTCGCACTAGATCTGCCAGCAACCCTCTTATGGTTAAACTGCCAAAATCTAGGCTCTCTGCTCACCTTCACTCTTTCATTCCCCTTTTCTCCTGCCTCTGGAACAAACTCCCTCACTCTCTTCAATCCCCCTCCTCCCTCCAGGTCTTTAAAACAGCTGTTCATCACCATCTCTTATCTTCCCCCATCCAAAACCTTTGTCTTTTCTACCTCTGCTAATTCACCCCAGATCCACTTTTTTGAAATTCCAACTTCTTTCCTGGAAGTCCTTGCAGTGTCCATATGTTTTGTACCTCTCCCACCTCCCCCCAAGCCCTCTCCCTCCCACAGTTCTCTCGATGTACCTGCTCTCAAATGTTTTGTGTTCTTCCCCCTCTCCCCAGTCTTGTTTACCACTCCCCTTATTTTGTGTTTTATGTGTCGGTTTGACTTTTTGTGTGATTAATGTTAGCTCTTTCACGAGCCTCGATCTTGTTTCCACACACACAAAAAAAAAAGTATGAATCTTTTTTTCTTATTTACCCAGTTATTTGTCTTCCTGTTCAGCCAGTTATATAACTACCTGCATGTGCATCTTTTATATCTCCACATCTATTTGTACTAGGGCATGCCCGTACGTGGGTGCCCGTTCCTTGCCAAAAAAAAAAAAAAACGCTACCCGTACGCTCTACCCCGCCCGTACGCCCGTAAACAAAAAAAACAACGCTCTTCGCTTCCGCCCTTCGCTCTGACTGAATTGGGAGAAATAATGCGCATAAGAAATCGAGAAATTATTATTTTCTCCGGAAGAAATCGAATTACGAACCGTAATGGCGCACGCGCTCGGCTCGGCTCGCTCTCACATCGGCCACGCCTACGCAATAACGCGTTCTGTGATTGGCTGCCGGAAGTGCAGTCTTCACTGTCCGGAAGGTCGCAAATCGCAGTTACGATGAATCGCAAATTAGTTTTAAAACATAGTTTAACGGCAACATAGTTTTCCAACGTGAAATAAATGAATACGCTCTCAAATGTGCCGTCCGAGGCAGAGTCTGTTCGCCACGTTCGGCACACGTGATAGCTCGCTGCTCTCTGATTGGTTGAATCGTTTTTTGGACATAGTTCGGTAACTACTTCTCCGATTAATATGAAACCTTGAAAAGGCACATCCTCGGGTCCCCAGCAATATACCTGGCAAGTTTCAAGTATATTGGACCCGTGGTTGTCGAGAAACAGCGGTCACAGACAAACAAACAAACACACACACAGACACACAGACACACAGACACACACACACACACACAGAGATTGCTGGAATTATAGATAGACTAGGGCATGCCCGTACTATATATAAGCTAGGACGTGCCCGTACGTGGGTGCCCGTTCCTTGCCAAAAAAAAAAAAAAAAAAAATTTGTGTATGGGTGTGTGTGTGTAAACATCCTAGGGCGTGCCCGTACGTGGGTGCAAAAAAACATGCGTGCAAACAACAACAACAAAAAAAAACTTTGAAACCACGTGGCAGTAACGACCACAGAACCCCCCCCCCCCCCCTCTATTTACATGAATGGTTTGGTCCATTCGCAACGCCAAAGCGAACGGCGAACGGCTAAATCGCCATAGCTCGGTAAGTACTTGTCCGATTAATTTCAAACCTTGAAAAGGCACATCCTCGGGTCCCCAGCAATATACCTGGCAAGTTTAAAGTATATCGGACCCGTGGTTGTCGAGAAACAGCGGTCACAGACAAACAAACAAACGTACAAACGTACAAACGTACAAACGTACAAACGTACAAACAAACACACAGAGATTACTGGAATTATAGATAGATAAACGTTTTTTAAGGAAGTGCACGTTGGCAATTGAAAACGCAAACAGAAGTCCTAACGGGCTTCTCATGCAGGTTCCTCACATTTTTAACAAGTTATATATCGTTATGTCGACAAAAACACCAAATTCATCGAGGATATAGACACAAAAAAAAAATCTTGATCTTCTCTACACCCGTTAATACACCCCAAATCCACCTTTTTCAAATTTCGTTTTCTTTCCTGAAACTCACCCTCTCTTCCACAGATCTATCGATGTCCCTGTTCTCCACTGTTGTTGTACTTGTGTGCTTTCCTCTCTTACCCCCCCCCCCCCTCGTCTCCCACGCCCCATATTATACGTTTCATGTGTGTTTCTGCTTGTTTTTATGCGTTTCTGTGTTAGTTTTTACATGAGCCTCGACTTTGTATACAAAATAATAATAATAAAAAATTAATAAATTATTTAGGATTTATTATTCTGCTTCGCTTCATGTTTATCCCCATGCTTTTTGAAAAAACAAAAACAGGGACGCTGTAATCAGCTCCTGTCATGCATGCTATCTCCTTAACAGTTGTGCAGTAATTCACCAAAGCTGGTAGTTCTGGTCACCACATGGCAAGAAGGTGTGAAAACAATCATTTTTGCTCTGCCCTCTAGGGCAGGGTCAAAAGGTCAAATACCAAAAATTTAATTGCGGCCACATTTTAAACATTTTTAATGAAACTCTTTACAGTCTATGCAATCATCAATGAAATGTGTAACGATTTTTTGGTTTTGACCCCCAGTTCATGCCACAGGGGGCAAAACTTGGGGTTACAGGGGTCAACATGGGAAAATAATTTTTGTCCCCCGTCGCACCGCGAAGCGAAAGGGGGACTATGGTTTTCCCGTTCGTGCATGCGTCCATCCGTGCGTGCGGACGTGTGTGCGTAAGCGAAGGACCGAATTCTAATTTGGTGTGTGGGTGCAACTGGGCATATGGAAGAACCCTATTGAAAATTAGGTTGCCACGTCAAAATCCAAGATGGCTGTCACCATATCTCAACCTTGTGAGCACGATATCTTGAAAAGTAAATGTCTGAACCTTGTGAGCGAAATATCTTGAAAAATAAATGAACTACTAACTTCTAATCCGGTGTGTGGGTGTATCTAGGCATAAGGAAGAACGCTATTGAAAATTGGGCCGCCACGTCAAAATCCAAGATGGCCGCCGCCATGTATGTCCTTTTTTTTTTTTTTTTGTACACTGAATCGAGGCTCGAAAGAGCTAACATTTACTTCACAAACAAATCGACCAGACAAACAAAATACACAAAAAGAGGGAGCGGAAGACAAGATGGGGAGAAACGGGGAAGCACACAAACACAACATCCGAGAGCAGGGAGATGTGTGGAAGGGAGAGGGCCCGGGGGGAGGAGGCATGGGAAGGGGGGGGGGGGGGGGGGAGGGAGAAGTATAAAGCACAAGGACACCAAGGACTTCCAGGACAGAAGTTGGTATTTCAAAAAGGGGAATTGGGGTGAAATTAGTGGGGGTAGAAAAGATCAAGGTTTTAGATGGGGGAAGATAAGAGATGGTGGTGAACAGCTGTTTTAAAGACTTGGAGGGTGGAGTGGGATTGAAGAGAGTGAGGGAGTTTGTTCCAGAGGCGGGAGAAAAGAGGAATGAAGGAGTGAAGGTGAGCAGAGAGTCTTGATTTTGGCAGTTTAACCAAAAGAGGGTTGCAGGCAGATCTTGTGCGACCTGTAGGAATATTTGCGGGACAGAGCCCAGAGAGAGCTGGGGGGGCAAGGCCAGAGTGGAGTCGGTAGAAGACGGAAAGACCACCAACCTGCCTGCGGTGAGTGAGTGAGAGGCCCTTGGAGTTAGCTTCATCGCGGGAGATTCCAATGATTCTGAATGCTTTGGTTTCAACAGCGCGAAGGCGAGCTAGGTGTGAGGCAGGAGCACCAGCCCAGAGGGGAGAGCAGTATTCCATTGAGCTGCGGATGAAAGCCTTGTATGTGGTGAGGAGCTCAGGTGTGCCAAGGAAGGACTTCGCACGACGGAGGATGCCCAGTCGGCAACTGGCTTTGGAGGCCAGATTTGAAATGTGGTTTTTCCAGGAAAGATCATGGCAGATAGTGAGACCCAAAAGCTTGAGTGACAGAACTTCTTGGAGAGGATTATTCAGAAAGTGGAGAGAGGGTTGTCCAGTCGGTCTTTTCGGAGAGACATCGTAAGAGTGTGAGATTTGTCAGGATTGAAAGACATGTTCCACTTGTTTGCCCAGTCTGTGATTTTGTCAAGGTCTGCAGAGAGTGAGGAGGCTGCAGACTGCCGATCTGAGGGATGAAGAATGGAGCGACAGAGAGTAGAGTCGTCAGCAAAGAGATAGAGAGGATTTTCAAGAGAGTCAGAGAGATCATTGATGAAGACCAGAAAAAGCACAGGGCCCAGAACACTGCCTTGGGGAACTCCAGCCTGAACAGGAAGAGGAGATGAGAGAAACCCATTCAGGGCCACACGTTGACTACGACTAGAGAGGAAGTCCGCCAGCCATGCGTGGAGATTTCCATGGATACCAAAAGAGGAGAGTTTGGTGAGCAGAGTCTGAACCTTGTGAGTGGAATATCTTGAAAAATAAGCGAAGTACCAACTTCTAATCTGGTGTGTGGGTGTATCGAGGCATAAGGAAGAACGCTATTGAAAATTGGGTCGCCACGTGAAAATCCAAGATAGCCGCCACCATATATGTCTGAACCTTGTGAGCGGAATATCTTGAAAAATATACGAACTACTAACTTCTAATCTGGTATGTGGGTGTGTCTCCAACCCACTTGCAAATATTATCGACTCTTCCATGTTTTCTGCATCTTCCACTTTGTCAACTCACATCACTTCACCGACGGGGGACTTAGGCGTAACGCTTGTTAACACTGAACTTTAATATTGGCTGGGTCATTGCTGGTGGAACTTTTTGCCACCTTTCAATTTTGGCTTCGGTGGTGAGTGTGGGGATTTGTGATGGAGCACTGTCGACTTTGCTCTCGTTGGTTCACGAGTTATCAAGTGACCACTATATTCGTCATGGGTGTGCGTCTGTCTGTGTCTGTCTGTCCGCAGCATAACTACCTGATGATATCATCCGATCTTGATGAAACTTGGGTGGGAGTTTGATATCATGATCTAGTTGTGTCCTGCATAGAGTGGGCGGAGCCACGCCCGAAAAAGATGTCTTGTTAGGGGGTAATTGAGTTCAAGCTACATCTTCTCCGAGGGAGTTGGTGGAATCTGACAGGGGTTTCGGTATTTGGTTTGGCCAATGTCATGTGTCCAGCCCCACGGAGCTCGATTTTTCATTTTCGCCCCAAGGTCACGAAATTTAGAAAAGTCGATTTTTGATGATTTTATTACTTTGTTCGCTTCCTGATAGGGTGAAATGTCGTACATGATCTTATATTATCACATACATCATGAAATACAAGTTTTCCAACAAATTTCAGAATCTTCGACCTTTGACCTTTGAAGGTCACAAAGGTCAAAGTTTCAAAGTTGTCGGAATCGAACCGAATTTTCGGTATTGTGTAGCTAACTAACCTCATAACTGATTACACATTATTTTCTATCTCATTTCAAGGTCAGTAACCTTCGTTTTGACATTTCCGGGCCTGGCCTGTCCGGGCCTGTTTCGGTTATAGTCCGTCCTTTGCCATTGAATACTGCTCGCTCGTGAACCATCGTCGTCTCCTGACTTGTTTGTTTTATATTTCCAAAGTACATTTGAATTACTGCAAGAAAACCATTGCATTCACGCTGGACAACGTACACACTCAGTGCAACTCACTGTATTGTATGGTCCTAGTGTCCAACTACGTGTTGTTTTTACTCTGTGTATGACACTCGGTGGAGTGCACACTCCTTCCCTGTGTTTGTCTTTGTCCCATATTTACTTGTTCCCCGCTGTTGCTTTATTGATCTTCTGCCTTTTTTCTCCAGCTCTCCTACGAGCCTTGAGTTAATTTTGCCAAAGTGGTATTTGTCTCTGGCCCAGTCTCCTTATTACCTCTGCTACCGAAGGTGGACGGAGGTTATGTTTTCACACCTGTCTGTTTGTCTGTCTGTCTCTTTGTGAGCAGAATATCTCCAAATTGTTAAGGCCAGATTCGGACGAAACTTAGAACAATCTATACCTTGATATCTCAAAATGTTGTGGACGGATTATGACAAACATAGGGGCAATACCCCTGGCGCTCACCTGGTAGAATAAACAGTATACTGCACCGACTTCAGGTATTTTAAACCAATTTCAGTGGTTTCTCGAAGACAGGGCAGCATGTAGAATCATAACATCATAAGACTTTAAACAAATCGAAAAATACCTATTTTGGGGGGCTACCACCCCCCCCCCCCCCCCCCCCCACCTCATGTACCTCCTCAGACCCCAATTTTTGCAATGCCTTGAAGAAACTTTGGCACATCACGGGTGATTCTGGTTGTGGTGAAGTTTCATCGAAATAGTGTGTGTAGTTTCAGAGAAGAAAGCAAATATCTATTTTGGGGGATCAAACCTGGACCCACTTTGACCCCAGTAAACCCCCTGAGATCCCAACATTTTTAATGCTGTGAACAAACTTTAGTCACAACACAGCAAATATAATTTGGTCGCAATCCCATCCGTGGTTTCGGAGAAGAAGTTTCAAGTGTTTACGGATGGATGGACGGACCAACGACGCACCATAGCATAAGCTCCACTGAACTTCGTTCCAGGTGAGCTAAAAATTGGTGGACGAATTAGGTGGGTGACGAGAACAAGCCATATCGATTTTGTTTCAGGTCCCCATGCATATACGGCCTATCGGTGAGATACAAAATGTAAACTGTTCAGCCTGGTGGAGGTATGCACTCTACCGAGTGCTGTTCTAGTCTATCTTTGTCGTCGCACTTGTGGCCAAAAGTATTTTCTGAGATGGTTCAATCCACAAGTGTCTTGTTGGTACTCAGATGATGCGAGGGGGATTTTTTTTGCATCAATGCCTGACCAGACTTGCTTTGTTCTTGTTGATTCTAAACATTTGCTTTTTTTCAGTAGTCATGCTGGGTTAGTGTAACCGTTTACAAACTACCATGTTGCAGTTTGTTTTGCCCATTTTCACTCTCATCTCAACTGAATGGCAACTTTCTTTGGCAAACAATTATTTTTACTCCTGATTTGTAAATTTTCGAAATGGTGAGCGTGAAGCTGAAATAATTAATCAGCACATCTAGTTTGTGGGGAAATGCTGGAGGAGGGGTTGTGTGTGTGTGGTGTGTGTGTGTTTTTTTTGCAAAGTGCAATATCTGAAATCATAAGTAGTAGAGAATACTATTTATATCTCTTTATTTTGCAATTATTGTCGACGTGTGTATAATGTCGCAGTCCATTATTTGGTGATGTAAAAATTTCTTCTGCCAGTTATTCAGTGACTAACATTTCTCCCCTAATCTTGATCGCAGGTTTGTTTGCCGATCTGTTACGATGGATCAAACCGGGGGAGGATTAACAAAAGGTACTGCTATTCATCCTCCTTGTGCTAATGCGTGCTTCTCTTGCAGTTTGAGTCCCAAATGGCTCTGGGGCATGTTTGGGGATTTGTACGGGTTTAATTCCAAATCCCAAGTAGCACTGGAACAAAACCAACGGCAGCAAGCACACTGCAAAAGACAGGAAACCACCATCAATTAGCTCAAACTGCCACGTGCAGCAATGAGGAACCAAGCACCGACACCCTGCAAACGGCAAATACATTTGATACAAACTACTTTTTCCGCAAAAGGAATTTTGTTTCCAGTCGCAGCACAACGCACACCTCGTGTCGCTTCACATCCCTCATACTGTATCAATTTGTCCATTGTCTCCAAAAATGTCCTTGTCTTGGCATGTGGTAGATGTATCTGCCCCTCCCTGAGCCTTATGCACTGTCGCGTTTGCATTGCCAACATGTCAAAGCGATTTGGTTAAGTGTTTGTTAATGGGAGTGTGCATGCATGCGGGTGTTTGGGAAGGTGCTGTGCTCTCAAGCAGGTGTAACAAGCTCCACCGAGGCACCTATTTTTACATGCTGGGTTGATACCAGCTGATGTGTGTATGCATGTGTGATACACAGGAACGGCTTTGACTTTGCTTTATATTCTAAAACCCGTCAAACTAACCATAAGCGTTGGTTACCTACCTCGTCAAGTGTTATAAACATTCTCTCAACGGTTCATGAAACTTCCTGCTCGACTAGGCCGTTACTGCAGTGCATTCAAACTTGTTCTTGTTTTGCCCATCGACCACAGTAAAATTGTGAACTTTGTGGTTACACCTGCTCAGAAAGTGTGGCCACATTAAATTGTTGCCACCTCACGTGCGGGCGGAGTACATACACTACATGGCCAAAAGTATGTGGACACCCGAACATCACACTCACATGTGCTCGTCAAACATCTCATTCCAAAATCATGGGCATTAATATGGAGTTGGTCCCCCTCACCCCCCCCCCCCCCCCCCCCACCCTCCTTTGCTGCTATAACAGCCTCCACTCTTCTGGGAAGGCTTTCCACTAGATGTTGGAACATTGCTGCGGGGATTTGCTTCCATTCAGCCACAAGAGCACATTGAGGTCAGGCACTGATGTTGGGCCTGGCTCGCAGTCGGTGTTCCAATTCATCCCAAAGGTGTTCGATGGGGTTGAGGTCAGGGCTCTGTGCAGGCCAGTCAGGTTCTTCCACACCGATCTCAACAAACCATTTCTGCATTGACCTCGCTTTGTGTACGGGGCCATTGTCATGCTGAAACAGGAAAGGGCCTTCCCCAAATTGTTGCCACAAAGTTGGAAGCACACAATAGTCTGGAATGTCATTGTATGCTGTAGCGTTAATATTTCCCTTCACTGAAACTAAGGGGCCGAGCCCAAACCATGAAAAACAGCCCCAGACCATTATTCCTCCTCCACCAAACTTTACAGTTGGCACTATGCATTCGGGCAGGTGGAGGTTTCCTGGCATCCACCAAACACAGATTCGGCCATTGGACTGCCAAATGGTGAAGCGTGATTCATCACTCCAGAGAACGCGTTTCCACTGCTCCAGAGTCCAATGGCATCAAGCTTTCCACTACTCCAGCCGACGCTTGGCATTGCGCATGGTGATCTTAGGCTTGTGTGTGGCTGCTCGGCCATGGAAACACATTTCATTAAGCTCTCGGCAAACAGTTGTGTTGACATTGCTACCAGAGGCAGTTTGTAACTCGGTAGTGTGTGTTGCAATCAAGGACAGACAATTTTTACGTGCTTCAGCACTCGGTGGTCTTGTTCTTTGAGCTTGTGTAACTTACCACTTCGCAGCTGAGTTGTTGTTGCTCCTAGACGTTTCCACTTCACAATAACAGTACAGTTGACCAGGGCAGCTCTAACAGGACAGAAATTTGATGAACTGCCTTGTAAGAAAGGTGGCATCCTCTGACTGCCATGTTGAAAGTCACTGAGCTCTTCAGTACGGCCCATTCTCCTGCCAATGTTTGTTTATGGAGATTGCATGGCTGTTAGTGGGGGGCCGTGCATGGGTAATTTTTTCTTTTCATTTCAAATTGATGCAAAAGTTTCGTTTTCATTACCAATTTGAAGGTAAGGGCCAAGAGAACAATTTTGGTTCAAGTGTCAAGCACTCGGATCAAAAATGGAATTTCTGGGGACGTGAGGGGTCCCCCCCCCCCCCCCCCCCACCGGCCTATGCGAAATATGCGAAACTGTTATAACTTTTGATTGATGATTCGATCTGAGCAAATGAGGTATGTATGGATTTAGGATCAGGATTAGCAACTTGTATTTCAAGCATAATGCCCAGAGAAGCAATAATTTTGCCGGTATCAGCGCATATCCACAAAAAAAGACCAAGGGTCATAGACCCGGTAAGCTGAAACATGTTTTTCAAAAATAAACTGGACAATTGTACTCGGACCCAATGATATCGTGACATTTTTATTTATCTTATAACTGCTACAATATGGTGTTGAGTAACTGCTTAGACAATTGCTTGAATAACTCCTTGAACAATAGTTTTAATAAGAAATTGGCTAAAATCGACCATATGTACATGTCAGTATTGGAAATTGTTCTGGTCCAGCTACTTCTCGCATGTACACTTCAACTTTGCCCTCATGCACTTGCACAGAGCGCAGGTACTTGTGCAAGTGCACTTCACATCCAGGTGGAATAGGGGCAGCGAGATCAAAATGGGAAGCAGCTTGCCGTCCTCTTCCTTCCACCCATGATTAGTGGGGTTGTTGACAGGCATCATGGACATTTGGGCTGTTATCCAGATGCTCGCTTGGAAGACACTCCTTTTGAGATGTTGATCCAAAGTATCACTCGTTGGGGGGAATTCTCTACACGTCCCTAGTCTTCTGTGAGAACACCCTCATTCGGATGAGGTCAACGTCATTGTCCTCGTTTGACTCATTGGAGTACAGCCTATAGACAAAGTTCGTTGCCACTTATTTCAGCCTTGGCGATGTTTGGAATGGAGTGTCGACGATAGTTGCAAATTCCTCCATGAGGGGTGGCACTTCGTGCATCAACTTGCAGCAGTATCGCTTACCCTTAAACTTGAAGGAAGACGTGCTGTCTGATCCAGTGAATGCGTGGAAGAGGGCCATGGCTTTGCACGTTGTCGTGCCCAGGTTTGTGGCGATAGTGTTCAGGAGATCATTCTGGTTGTCTTTCCCGCTTTGAAGGAGATCCAGATTTCTGCGGCCGGATTCAGAGCCTTGATGTGATGGAAATGACTCAGAAGGATTATGACAACATCTGTCTCCAGTATGAACCATCCCAAGTGACGATGTTTGGAGGGCGTGGAGGAGATTTACTCGGACACGAGTGTCAGCTTCCTCATGGTTGTATTGATCCATTGGTGGACTGTTTCCAACATGGTGGACTTGATCACCTGCAGTGATGTAGACATCCTTGTCATCTGGGAACTGTCCTCCTGTTATCTTTTTTGACAGGAATGAGAACAGTTCCTTCTTGTTATCGACGTTCGCCAGAAACTTCTGCCAATTTCCTGGGATTTTGGCAGTACCAGATATGCTTTGTCGGGGGCCTGTTCCTCATTTTTCCCTTGTGCCTCCTTTGATTGTCAGTGCACGATACTGGTCCCAGACAATGTCTACTCTTGTCGGTCTTTTCAAGTCGTGGCGAACTCTTGGGCAGAATACCTTGTCGAAATATGAATCAAAGGCGTTTCCTTAGACAGTTGTACCAGGAAGTGAGTGTATCAGCACTCCACCGTCGATAACGATGAAGTCGTAAACATCTGGCGCAACTAGCTCATCAATATAAATGGCGCTACTCGTACTGGCTTCCACGATGTATACCAACAAATCTGATTTGGTACAAGAGTTGAGGGACCCTTCGGATGACAACGCAGGTGGGTATGGGGAAGATTCGCGATGGGAAAAAAAGAATCCTCCAAATCCCCCCCAAAAAAATTTTTATATTAGTTTTTCACACTCGAACCAAAATTGTTCTATCGGCCCTTACCTTCAAATTGGTACTAAAAACGAAACTTTTGCATCAATTTGAAATGGCTGAGTGTTTGGGCACCCCACTATTTGTGCTTGATTATATTATATACTGTATACTGATTATATATGTGTGCTGTCAGCATTGGTTGTGGCTGAAACAGCCAAATCCACTAATTAGAAGCGGTGTCTGCATACTTTTGGCCATGTAGTGTATGTCTTTGACTATTCATTTGTTCATTCACTTTTCTTTCGATGTCCATCTCACTGTCACTCAATCTCAAGCCCTATCCCCTTTTGGTACATAATTTGTGCATGTCCCTTTAAGTCCTTCATTATTCATCCATGAGGTTTTTGTTTTGTTTTCTTGCCACTTGTACAATGCTTCATCCAAACTGCTTTGTAATCGTTTCCATTTTTGCAAGAATGCTTCTATTGCCTTTTACCTTTTTCTTTCATATTAGAAAAATAAATATCCTAAATTGGCACTCTTAAGAGGTGCACACATACAACACAACAGGCATTTTAAGGCCATTTTCCCTGCAAGAGCGGGGGTTAGCTTTGCGGTCCAATGACAATCTTCTCCATTTTGCCCAATTTTCTGCATCTCCCCTTGTTATCCCCTTTGCCCGCATTTCTTCTTCGACCATCTTTAGCCAAGTCTTTCTCGGTCTTCCCCGTCCTCTACTTCCTTCTACATTCATTTCCATCACTCTTCTCAACCAGTCACTTTCATCCTTCCTCAACACATGACCAAACCATCTGAAACTGTTTCTCTTCACAGCATCAATCACAAGCTCTATTCCCATCATCTTTCGTAATTCATCATTTGTCTTCCTCTCTCTCAACGATACTCCACACATCCACCGAACCATTCACATTTCCACCCTTTCCAGCCTTCGTTGCTGCTCTACTTTCATTACCCATGTCTCGCTCCCATAAATCATAACACTTTCTCACACATGCAGCATACACCTTTCCCTTCAGCTTCAACGACACTCCCCTCCTCGTCAGCACGCCACTCAGTTCCCGAAACGTCTTCCATGCACATCTCACTCTAGCAACCGTTGCAGAGTCTGATCCACCTTCTCCATTCAGCATGTCTCCTCAGCAGCAAAATGTTTTCACACCTTCCAGCTTCACGCCATCTCCAAGATCCAACTCAACATTTCCTCCATCTGCAGCTCCCTCTGTGCACACCTTACACTTGAATGTAGCTGCCACACTGGTTAATGACCCTCTCAAACCACTATATTTTTAATGAACCCACACAGCGCACATTACACATTGAATGGAATTCACTCCAACACCCTTCCTGCACACAGCACACTGCCACTTCCCAGTTCTTTCCGCCTCACCACATGCTTTACCACTTGCCATCACCTTCGTTTTTCCGATATTCACCTTCAGACCTTTTGGCTCCATACATTCCTTCCACTTGTTCATCTTCTCCTTCAGTCCATCCATACTTTCTGCAATCAACACCAAATCATCTGCATACAACAACTCCCACGGTAAACCCTCCTTTATGTTCCGAGCCAGCACCTCCATCACAGCTACAAATAGTAGTGGACTTAGTACTGACCCCTGATGCACTCCCACCTTCACCTCAAACTTACCACTGTTCCTGTCCTTCGTCCTTACAGCTGTGCGCGCTCTTTTGTACGTTGCCATCACTACTCTGATCAACCATTCCTCCACTCCTAACTTCCTCAATGCCCATGTCACTACTTCACGTGGAACCCTATCGAATGCTTTCTCCAGATCAACAAACCCAAGAAACAACTTCTTCCTCTTCTCCATGTACTTCTCCTGCTACTGCCTCGCAATAAAAAGCACGTCTGTCGTTCCTCTTCCTGGCATAAATCCAAACTGCATTTCGTCAATCTTAACTTTCTTCCTTATCCTCCTCTCCAACACCCTTTCCAATACCTTCATCCCATGCTCCAATAACTTTATCGCTCGATACGAGCTACAGTCCAGAGGGTCACCTTTCCCCTTGTATAGAGGTACGAGGGTACTCAGTTCCCAATCCACTGGAATGCGGCCTTCTTTCACCACCAGATTGCAGATCTCTGTCATTCTCTTCACACCCCAATTTCCCGCTGCCTTCAACATATCTCCCACAACTCCCGTCGGCCCTCCCGCTTTTCTACTCTTCATTGCTTTTATCGCTTCCTCAACTTCCTTCTCGGTTAGCTTCTCTGCCGGTCCTAAAACTGGGTTACTCTCTATGTTGCCATCCCATTCATTCTCTGCATTCAACAGTATTTCCATATATCTCTTCCATCTTCCTTTAATTCCATCTGGGTCCACAACAATTTGTCCCACTTCATCCTTCAAGCAACTCACCCCCCATCACATCACACCTCTCTTTCGCTATCTGCTTTGCAATCCTGAATACCGCTCTCTGACCCTCTTCCAAATCCAAGCGTTCTCCGAACATTTTCCTACATGCCTCCTGCGCCTTTGCTACCTCTTTCTTTGCAGCCTTCTTGGCTGCCTTATAACTTTCATGCTCTGCCTTTTCTGCCCCCATACCCTTCGCCTTCTGCCACCCCTTGAACTTCTTCCTCTTCTCGTCAATCTTCTTTCCAACTTCATCATCCCAGCACCATGTTTCCGAGTGCCTCTGTGGTCCTTTTGTCCATCCACATACCTCACCAACGGCTCCCAACAGACTATCTTTCATTGACATCCATCAGTCCATAACTTGTTTGGTTTTCTTTTACTAAATATTCCACTGAAAGCTAACATAAGAGTATTACCCCTTTTGTTTTTCAAAGGAGCAACCCAAGCATATCTACTCCTCAAATCAATAACAGTTAAAGCATACTTGTATCCCTTATCATTATTAGGGTGCCGGCTTGGGATCCTAGGATCCTGGGTTTGAATCCCTGTCGATCGCTGAATTAACGCCAGGGGGGTTGACTCAGCCTGTCATCCTTCCGAGGTCGGCAAATTGAGTACCAGCTTGCTGGGATGAATGATCACAGTGTGTACCCCGATTTAGAATAGGTACACCGTATCCCTGCGCATCGTAAGAGGCGACCAAGGGTTGGCGTGAGGAAGGGCATCCGGCCATAAAAAAACATTGCCTCAAACAGGGAACCATGATTGTCATGGGGCCCGCAAGGCTAACCCCCGCAAGGCCCCTCTAGCGGGGAAAATGGCCTTAAAACGATCATTCATTCATATATTCAAGTCAGCGGACCAGATGTGGTCGGTGCTTTTAGAATAAACCTTCCTTCTTTTAAACTTTGTACTGGTCTATGCAATTCATTAGCCAAAAGCTCCTCAGTCTTGATGTCATCATCACAGCTTAATAGTTGTTTTAGGGGGAAACACCTGGATTACCAACCCCAAGTCCCAACCTCAATTTAGCACTTATCAATTTTTTCACGATAAACCTATCGACTTTCTCTCTCAGCGTTAGATTTTGTATCGAAGACAAATTATACAACATTTCTCTGTCGGCTTTATGTTTTTCAGTCAACGTAGTGGTATTCCCATAAGCAATATCATGCATGTACACATGAATGATTGTAATAGTGTACAAACTAAGAATGATTGACTTCCCAATGGCACATGGCAAACAGCGCAACCTCATGACTTGTTCTCCAACCGAAGAGCTCCCTTCCACTGGGGCCAACTCATCACATCATTAAATGTACAATCTGCACCCATCAAGTAATAAGATGCAAAAGTGTGCCTGAAACAAAGGGTTGTGGTTCCTTACATTTGTTGTGTACACTCTAAAAGGCTCGTTGATGAGCTCATGCTTAAACTTTATTCCAATGAAGGCAACATCATTTCAAGGATATAGATAAATATATACGTATTATGTGCCAGGTTATAACAGTCGCAAGGTCTTGCATGAACCAAGTCCCATGTAAATAACATGAAATGCTCTTTGGAGAAATTGAGCACTGTGTGCACACAGACATCCCCTCATTTCCTCATAGCCTCCCCATCCTCTTACTCCCCTCCCCTTGTTCCACCATGCCGACATAATAAATGGATAGCTCATAACAAAATATGATGTAGATTTGATACAGCTCTGGAAGTTCTCATGTTGACTTGTTTTTGTTTTTTTTGCTTATTTACTTTCTCCCCGACCGTCCCAGTGAATGTGAAGGCGGAGTCGCCTGCTCCTCCTGCAGAACGTAGCGAGTCTGACATCTTGGTAATTGCTGCATCGCCTCTTCGTTTTTCTAAAAAAGAAGTGGAAGGAGGTAATGGATTTTATTTTTCCTCTTTTACACTTTGTGCCATGCTGTTTCATTTCCCTTTTCTTCTTTTTTTAAAAACGGCTTCCTTTTCATGATTGGTTTTTATTTAGTATTTTCCTTTAACCCTTTATTTACTGACAGGACTTTAAAATCCCACCCCCTATTGATTGCTGCAGAAAACGGCTACTTAGTTCAACTAGATGGTATTCAGTCCGTTTTTGCAATGCAGTCTGTTTTTGAATGTTTTTTTTTCTTGATCCAATATGGCTGCCAGACCACGTGAACGATGACATCATAAATTTATATTCTCTAATATAATTGTTGTGCAGATCACGCTCAATAAATTTCAAAGATATAAGCTTTGTCATTCGAATTATGACATCATAATTAAGGAACCAATGACGTCATTGTTAACAAGACTTATTCCCCATGCAGAGTTCTTTACATTGAGCCAAGTTTCAATTTTGCCCATGGAGCGGTTTCAGAGTGAGGAATTTTTGCCCATGGAGCGGTTCCTTCTGCCTCGCTCTTCCCCCTCGTCAAATAACACCTCACTACGCCTCTCCCAATCACCATCAAACCTTTTGTCTGCCCCATCCTTCCCTTTCTCCGAGCTATTCTGTAATCTCTGACACACCTTCAACAGCTCTCCCTACCTCTTCCTCCTCTTCCACATCTTACCCTACCGCTCCCCCCCCCTGTTCTGTATCCGATGCTCCCCCTTCCTCTTCCTTAACAGTATGGACCTCAAACATCCGGGGCCTTCGCTCAAACATGTCTGATCTCTCCATACAGGTTGCTTCTGACAAACCAGACGTGATCTGCTTAACAGAAACTTTCCTCCTTCACGATGTCTCTGATTCCTTGGTATCTCTCCCAGGTTACTCCCTACTCCGGTATGATAGACCTGAGCCTCGTCCTGGAGGTGGGGTTGCTATCTTTATAAAAAACTCTCTTCCTCACTCGCCCTGCACTGCCCTCTCTCCACCTCACCCCCAGGAATACCTTTGGCTACGGCTTACCCTTCGCTCCCACCTTTTGTTCATATGTGTGTTGTACCGTCCACCAAACAGTGATGACTCCATCTACATCTCGCTGTCTGAGAATATGGACCAACTTCTACCTACCCATCCCAACTCTCTCTTCCTCATATGTGGTGATTTCAACTGTCACCATGCCAGTTGGCTGGGTGTGGGTACCTCTCTCACCAGCCATGGCTCTTCAGCAAAGGACTTCTGTGACTCACTGGGACTGACACAAACTGTCAATTTCCCGACCCGGATTTCAGTCAATGGAGCATCTTCTCTTCTGGACTTGGTTATGACTAACTTCCCTGAAAATGTCTGCTGCTCTTCTTCTGCTCCAATCGGTTCTTCTGATCATGTGCTTGTTAAAGTGGACATCTCTCTGACCATTCTCAGAGAGCCTCCTCAGCGTCGACGAGTCTGGCATTTCACTCAGGCCAACTGGCACGGTCTTCAAGCAGCCATCAATCATCTGGACTGGTCTCCCATCTCTACTGCCTCTGACATAAATTCTTCCTGGGAATTCTTCCAAAGCAAACTGCTCTCTCTCATGCACAGATTTATCCCATCTCGTCTTCTGTTGTCATACCCTTCCTCCCGTCCATGGTACACGGAATCTTGTGGTGAGGCTATTGCCCAGAAACAACTTGCTTTCGTCTCCTGGATAGCAAATCCAACGGAAGGAAATCTCATTTCCTTTCACAAAGCCCGAAACAAGTGTGTGTCCACGCTCAGGAGAGCCAGGAAACAATATCTCTCCGTTCTCAGGACCGAACTCTCTTATCTGTCTCCCTCTTCCAAATCCTGGTGGCGTCTGGTCAAATCTGTTTCTGGTGTTTGTTCCCCCTCCATCCCCTCCCTCACCTCAAATGGCCACACGGCTGACTCCGCACGCGAAAAAGCTGAATGCCTCAACTCTGTGTTTGCCTCTAAATCTTGTGTCCCAAACCCATCCCTCTCTGTACCCACCGTACCCAGTCGTACCCAGCTGCTCCTGGACTCTGTGTCCTTTCCTCCTGACAAGGTGGAAAAGTTTCTGTCAACCCTCGACTCGGATTCTGCAACTGGACCTGACGGCATCAGCCCACGGGTCCTAAAATCCTGTTCTTCCGCTCTTTCACTCCCTCTCTCTGTTCTCTTCACCCTCTCTTTTGCTCAAGGTCATCTTCCATCTGCTTGGAAATCTGCCAACATCACCGCTTTGCACAAAAAAGGTGCAAAAACAGATCCCAGCAACTACAGACCAATCAGCCTTCTCCCAATTATCAGCAAAGTCATGGAATCCATCATTGCTTCAGATATGAAATCTTTCCTCTTCTCCAATGGCTTGATCTCTGATCATCAATTTGGTTTCAGACCTGGACACTCTACTCTGGACATGCTGCTTCTGCTTTCTCAACAATGGATGGAGGTCCTCAATGCCAAACAGGAAATTAGAGCAGTCTCTCTTGACATATCACGTGCCTTCGATACGGTCTGGCACCCCGCTCTGCTCACCAAACTCTCCTCTTTTGGTATCCATGGAAATCTCCACGCATGGCTGGCGGACTTCCTCTCTAGTCATAGTCAACGTGTGGCCCTGAATGGGTTTCTCTCATCTCCTCTTCCTGTTCAGGCTGGAGTTCCACAAGGCAGTGTTCTAGGCCCTGTCCTTTTTCTGGTCTTCATCAATGATCTCTCTGACTCTCTTGAAAATCCTCTGTATCTCTTTGCTGATGACTCTACTCTGTCGCTCCATTCTTCATCCCTCAGATCGGCAGTCTGCTGCCTCCTCACTCTCTGCAGACCTGGACAAAATCACAGACTGGGCAAACAAGTGGAACATGTCTTTCAATCCTGACAAATCTCACACTCTTACGATGTCTCTCCGAAAAGACCGACTGGACAACCCTCCCATCCACTTTCTGAATAATCCTCTCCAAGAAGTTCTGTCACTCAAGCTTTTGGGTCTCACTATCTGCCATGATCTTTCCTGGGAAAACCACATTTCAAATCTGGCCTCCAAAGCCAGTCGCCGACTAGGCATCCTCCGTCGTGCGAAGTCCTTCCTTGGCACACCTGAGCTCCTCACCACATACAAGGCTTTCATCCGCAGCTCAATGGAATACTGCTCTCCCCTCTGGGCTGGTGCTCCTGCCTGACACCTAGCTCGTCTTCACGCTGTTGAAACCAAAGCATTCAGAATCATTGGAATCTCCCGCGATGAAGCTAACTCCAAGGGCCTCTCACTCACTCACCGCAGGCAGGTTGGTGGTCTTTCCATCTTCTACCGACTCCTCTCTGGCCTTGCCCCCCCAGCTCTCTCTGGGCTCTGTCCCGCAAATATTCCTACAGGTCGCACAAGATCTGCCTGCAACCCTCTTATGGTCAAACTGCCAAAATCAAGACTCTCTGCTCACCTTCACTCCTTCATTCCTCTTTTCTCCCGCCTCTGGAACAAACTCCCTCACTCTCTTCAATCCCACTCCACCCTCCAGGTCTTTAAAACAGCTGTTCACCACCATCTCTTATCTTCCCCCATCCAAAACCTTGATCTTTTCTACCCCCGCTAATTTCACCCCAATTCCACTTTTTTGAAATACCAACTTCTGTCCTGGAAGTCATTGGTGTCCTTGTGTTTTATACTTCTCCCTCCACCCCCCCCCCCCCCCTTCCCATGCCTCCTCCCCCCAAGCCCTCTCCCTTCCACACATCTCCCTGCTCTCAAATGTTGTGTTTGTGTGCTTCACCTTCTCTCCCCTTCTTGTTTTCCGCTCCCGCTTTTATATATTTTGTTTGTCTGGTTGATTTGTTTGTGAAGTAAATGTTAGCTCTTTCACGAGCCTCGATTCAGTATACAAAAAAAAAAAAAAAAAAAAAAAAAAGAGATAGAGGTGCAACGTTTTTTTGTTTTTCCAAGATGGCGTCCATACCACATGACCTTTGACGTCATAATTGTGAATAAAATAAATTCTACATCGTACCACATGACGTTTGACATCATAATTGTGAATAAAATAAATTCTACATGCGGAGGTGCTCCTATGGTAAAATTTTGTGTCAATCGGACCGTTTTCTGAGAAAATTAATTTTTGAAATGCAGACACGCACTTACGCCACACGTATTCAACCGATTGCCTAACCCTGCTTTTCGCTTTGCGAGCACAGGGTAACTACCTTCTAGTTACTTCTAGGACTTCTTACTAGGACTTCTCGGTCCCTGTGGCAGATGGTTTACACTGGATTTGCAACGCACTATAGACACGGTATTCCCAAGATGTGAGCACCTCATTTGCGATGAGATACCAGAAGACTTTCCACCGACTACGTGAATGTCTTACGGTGGTACATCTTTGTTCGTGTGCAGCACAAGGCTGCGGAGTAGCATCATTGGCTGTGGGCGTCTCTGTGCCACTGAAGCAGTGCCCTCTACTGGTTAGGGCAGGAATTTGTAATTTGTTCAGTGTGCCGGAAATTGTTCACCTCTTTGTGAAGGACACCACAGGAACTTTAACGTCAACTAACGAATGCTGCCAGATGGATTCCTGTTTGACATCCATCCGAGGAATGGCACACACATTGATGAATCACTTTTCTTGTGAAACATCGGGATGACAGTTTATAGCTGGATCGGGATGCAAATCCAGGCTGGACAGATTAGAGATGAGTGTGTGTACCTCTAGACAGGATTAGTTATTTATTTATCTCACGTGAATGAGTCTGATGTGCAGCTTTTATATGCCTCATTGTTTTGGAAGGAGTTGACACTGGTATCAGTGTGCACATCTCTATTGATATTTTGCTTTCGAGTACGTCAGCTGTGGATAGTTTAGCTTTGTCTTTTACTGTTCCTTTCATGGCTGAAGAGTCCCATGTGGGATCGGCAGCAACATCCACAGACATGACAGATGTAGTTGTTGGCATTTTTGGGAGCTGCTGTCATGCAAGTTCAGTTTTTCCACTGAGTTTGTCTGATGTCACGTGTGTGACGCAGCTGCTCTTCAATGTGTCGTACGTCAGCCGTCTCAGCATATCTGCATCCAGGCCTGTCGGCTGCAGGTTGCTCCCTGAGTGTTGGTTGACATCGAGTTTTTTTCATACTCTTCTTGATTGTCCTTGTGATGCTTGCACTGACCACCCTGACCACTCTGACGTCTTTTGTCACCAGCCAGTTCCCCGGAGAGGATCTGCTTTGGATTTGGGTGTTACCTGTATCCACCCCATCTCCGTTAGATTTTCCGCAGTGACTTCCATGCTCTTGAGCCCTGCACGTTCAATGACCTCGTTGTTGGTGATTTTGTCCTGCCATCTAATTCTCAATATGAAGGAGAGATGTATGATCTAAGCCATAAACTCCTGAAAACCCTAGAACCTCCTTTTCATAAATTTTGCTTCGCAGTCGACTTCTCTGGCTAATCCCTGGAAGAAGTGCAGTGCCTGGAGCTCCGAGGCCTCCCAATCTGTCATAATCTATGTTAGACGGAGTATATTGCCAAA